>NC_060163.1:7419934-7457144 GCF_021292245.1 Micropterus dolomieu | reverse complement strand
CACACACACACACACACACACACACACACACCAATTTCCACAATCTTTATGCAGTTATCTGATCATCTCTCAGCACTTACTATAAAGTACCTTGGAGAGTTCTTAAGGTGTGTCTGCACACATGGTGAATGTTGAATGGACTGTACTTGTATAGTGCCCATAACTGAAGGCGCTTTGATGTCACATGTCACACATGCCTACACACACTCACAGCATTTGGGGTTCAATATCTTGCCCAAGGACACTTCAACATGCAGGCTAGAGGAGCCACGGATCAAACCACCAACTTTCTGATTGGTCGACGACCCACTCAACCTCTGGAGCCACAGCTGCACCAGATATTTAAACCATTTCAGGAACCATACACACAAAAACAACTGTTTTTTTTATTTTTTTTTTTACAATTTTTTTACAACTGCTTACACACGTTTTCAAAACAATGTCTCCTTTTTTCAAAACTCTACACACAATTCCCTCACACAAAATGCAAAATGCCTTCAAAATGAAAACACTGCATTCAAAATGCCATGAAACAGCAAAGACTTATTTGGAAAACCATTACTGTTGTAACTGTAGCACAGTGTTGTATCCTGCAGCATACAAGAAAAGGGAACCATAAACATATGTAAACCAAAAGTATAATTTTTTATAAATTTTTAATTTTGCCAAAAATTAATACTTATTTTACAATACTGTACTGTTGAAATAAGCATTAGATTGCTGCAAACTGTTCTAATTTCTGAAGGTTCAAATTATGGATGCCATTGTATAGCGAGTTTGTCTTCTCTCATTGTCAACCTGTGGTTGTTCACATGATCAATAAGTATGGTCCTGAACTCATCAGTGATTGTTCTCCTTCCTTCTCTTCTTTGCTCTCCTCCTCCTCCTCTTTGAACTCTTCTTCCTTGAACTTGTCCTTCTTGTAGTCCTCTTCCTCTCCCCTTACTCTCTGTCCATTGTTGGCATCCATTGTTCAAAACAGGTAATCTGACCTTTGACCTATGTATAGGTCTACTGCATACTAAAGCAGTGATTGGTAAGTGATCAGTAAAGCACATGTGAGGAGTGGCTGTGTGACCTGGTGAATAAGCGTAGAATTTTCATTGGTTGTGTTTGGAAAAGGAAAGCAGGTCACTTCCTGTTAGATGTTTGTGTCTTAGAGAATTGTGTGTAGTGTTTTGAAAAAAGTGTTTTATGCAATTGAAAACTGAGTGAAAGGCTGAGAAATAGTAATGGTTTTGGAGATTTGACATGAGGTTTTGCTCTTTGAGTGAGAGATTTCAAAAATTGTGTGACATGTAAAGATTTTTTGTGTAAGCAGTTGTAAAAAACTGTAATATGCATAAACTGTTGTATCTCCAGAGCTTTTGTTCTCTCCAGATTACATAAAGATTACATGTGCATGTCCCTGCAGTCTTATGGCCTTCCACCTGTGTGTGTGTGTAACTGTGTGTGTTCTGCATATAACTGTGTGTGAGCAAAGTGGTTATGGAGCAGATCTGGCAGCCATCCCACTCAGGTCATTTGACCTTGGAGGAGAAGTTTTTTGTTTTTTTTCTCCACAACTTTCTTTTTTTTCAGCCCCTCTCTCCTTTTCCTCTAGCAGAGGCTGAAAGGCTCAAAAGGGTGGAAAGCAAAATATTGTCTTAAGTCTCCTGGACGCCAGGTTGCATAAAAGGTTCCAAAGCCGTTTGCATCAAACCTCGACCGTCGAAACCACAAATTCTGTTTTTCTAGCCATAAAACCCCCCCACCAAAAAAGAGTAGGGGGGGAAGATTTCCATTCAGTTGATTTTTATAATTTTAAATGAACCGAAAAAAAATTGGTTTACTCCCCAAAGGAAAACATGGAGTTAAATATATGATATGTGTCTGTGCTTGTGAAACAGGAGCAGATAAAGACACAGTATGTTTGATCAATATAACTGATTTACAGCTGACCAAGTGCGATGAGAGTCGAACTTGTCAGTCATTGCAATTGTGCTTTAATCATCTTTCTAGTCAACTACACTATGCAATACAGCCCCTTCAAAAAACAGACAACACACCACACATGGGAGAGGACAGGACAGCAACGGGGTTTTGTCTTGCTGAGTCAATCCTGCTTTGTGAATTGTTTTTTTAATGTAGTTTTGGGGCATTTTAAGCCTTTTTTAGAGATTTTAACAACAGAGTGATGGCAAGAGAAGATGGGAGAGAGCGATGGGGAAATGCAACAAATGCCCATCCGGATGACATTGCGGGTCATGGTTCCTCAAACCCCTAGGCCACAAGGGCGCCCCCAGCTTAAAGGTGATTAAAACCCACAGAAAAAAACTGAACTGTCTACATCAAGAGGAGAGTAAGTTGTAGGGCTGTCACGGTGAAATAATCCCCCCCCACCCAGTAATATGTTTCCGCACTACAGCGCTGTATTATCGCATTTTTCATCAATGAGGTAATTTGGTGCGAGTAAGAGTGTCTGTGGATCTCACCTCACTGCACAGCGAGCCACTAACAGCAGCTTTATGGTTGGTGCAAGCTAGCTGCTGGGTGCTAGTCAACATCATTGCCAAGCAAACTCCTTTTTGTAGTTTGACCGTGTCTTTTTCACACGTATCGTTAGCTATATTGTGACCTCCGGGGCACGTCTTTCAAGTCAACTTACATACCGCAGCAACCCACACACACACATACACACACGCTGGAGCAGCTGTCCACAACTAACGATAACCACAGCTAACCTTTAAAATAAACAGTAAAACAACACAAAACATGGCAACACCTACAGCTTCCAAGTTTGAAGTCGGGTCGCGTACAGCCCATGTCTTTGAACCGTTACACCGCTTGTTACGGTTGTGGAACTTTTGAAGCACTAATTCATTAATTTAACATGCCCTGAAGTGTAAAGTATGAACATTGCGGTTGTTGCGGTGCTTGCCATCCTCCGCGGTAGGCTTGACCAATGGCAAGATGATATCTCATTTTTGCGGTTATCACGACAGCCCTAGTAAGTTGGCCAAACGCAGAGGCCTAACAGACAGACGGCAACAATCCAGACCAGCTTCAGAGGAGTATAGTGCTTCACGTGGAGTCCAGTCCTGCAGCCATAAGTGAGTCAAACCTGTTCCTTCCCAGACCAGGGAAACCGCACACCTTCACAAGGGACAGATAGAACAATGCTTTCATGTGTGCAGTAGCACAACATTTCACTGTGTAACAATAAGCAGCAGAGGGGATACATTTGTGGCCCTTTGTGGTGCTTTGCAATACAGTTTGTGGTACAATACCTCTAGTACAGCCAGTTAAGTTTCTCTGTAGTAGCCAGTGGTCAAGTACTCTACGACACCATTTTTACACAAGCTGCTATTTTTCTTATTTAAAAAAAAACAAATAAACACTAGATTGCAGCAACTAATGCCATACCGTCTGGACCCTTGCTTACCTGGCATGATCCTGGAGGACCAAACTGGACTAATCAAGTAGTACCCTAGATTGAATGTTTGAACAGTGTGTGTGTTAGTGTGTAGGTGTATGTGTATGTGTGTGTCTTCTGGGATGAATAACAAGAAAGATGAAGATGGCATAATTGTTATGTTAGTGTACGACAACACACCATGTCCTCAGTGAAACCAATGAACCGCCTTCACAAGCTGGGATGCTGCTTGTGTGTGTATGCTGTGCATCGTGCATGCATGTCAAGGAGTTTCCAACACTGACATGTTTACAGAAGGACCACACGCAAGTAAAGGACTTATGCCAAGCCTGTAAAATGTCCAGCTACAAGCCTGTCAACATGGATGCGCACACACACATACATGCAGCGTATGCCACAGAAATGTACCTGGCAGCGCACGATATTTTGCATTAAGTGCCTCCCCCACCCATATGTTTGTCAATATAAACTATTTCAGCAAATATTCCCTGACGCTGGCTTTGCTGTGATCGCTGTCAGATCCGTGTACCTCCAGGTATGCGTTTCTTACTAGTGCTGCTGGAAAGCTTATTCGAAAGCTTTGAATAAAATAAATCTTTATCTTTGTAAAGCTTTAATATTTGTAACAAGGGTCTGCTTTTCTCTCTCCAGCAAAGTCAGGGTTATATCGATTAATTTATAGGGAAAGTAAAGTGTGAAATAACATTGTGAATGTAGCAAACTAGCATCTGTTATCAGTTTTGACTGTTTGTGTTTCCACCTGGGTAGCTGTGTGCTAATTGAGCTCAACCTATGCTGACTTGAGTGAACAATATTGAATGTTTTCTAAATGACCACACGGCAGAGATGGGGACTCGAGTTAGAGACTCGGACTCGAGTTAGAGACTCGGACTCGAGTGCGACTTAAGTCGCACACACAGTGACTTCAGACTCAACTTGAGACTCGACTCGGACTCGAGGTGTGGGACTCGTGAACAATGTTTATTTTTAGGAAACGTCTGATGAGCTTGCTGTTCCCCTCCCTCCGTTACCTATAACCTGCCTACGGAACACGTAGCATCTGCTGCGCGCGGCCACACGTGAGAGAAGACAACAAACACCGGCAGCTGCTCCGCCATTCATTATAAACTTTGGCTTTAAAACTTCATAAAACAAGACCCAA
Source organism: Micropterus dolomieu (assembly GCF_021292245.1). NCBI lineage: Eukaryota > Metazoa > Chordata > Actinopteri > Centrarchiformes > Centrarchidae > Micropterus > Micropterus dolomieu. Next base: position 7,452,567 of record NC_060163.1, on the reverse strand, counting down.
ACAAAGAAAATAATATAGTAAAGTAACAAGGAACATAACTAGATATTTTCAATACCCAGTAATAGGTAAGTAATATTACTTTTTTAAGGAGTAATACAGTAAGTGAAAAGTAATTTATTACAATTTCTGAGTAACTTGCCCAACGGTGTTATAAACCTACTGAAAGAGCCAGAGAAGACAAGTAAATTTTTTAGTCTGGATTTAAAATGTTAAATCATGGGGGCAGATGGAAAATGCAGAGGGAGGCAGTTCCACAATTTGGCCCAGCCAATCATGCCGCTACTGTATCCTGTACGGTAAGAAATGTATGTATAGCCCTGGGGCGCTGGTGGAAACCAAAATCAGAGTTTAAAGGAGAGTGGATTTATATTTTGTCAGGTGGACAGAAACATTAAATGAATGCTAATATTGCTCCATATCTTTTGGATATATAAACAGGCAAATGGTAAAAAAGTTGGCAATTCTGGCTATACAATTATATCCCAGTGCCATGTCGAAGTTACACACACTGCACAAAAAAATGCATAATGCACACAGTGCAGCAGCGAAATTAGAGACTGCGCATTAAACACATACCGGTATCTCTTCTATGTTATGCAGAGAACAGATATCTAACTTCTTTGTATTCTGTTTATTTTAGGAATTGTGTTTAAATCGTTTATAACAATAACATTTTATAAAATCTATTATTTATTGAAGATGGCCTGACACTGTCACTTTTGCATAATAAAATTGATTCCTTTGTGCATTTGAAGAGCCTTCTTTCCTGTTAGATGCCACTGCTTCTTAAAAAGCCTGGTTTCAAGAGCACTGGCCCTTTTATTTGTTCATCTGTACCTTTAATATTCACATAACAACTTTGAAAGTTTTGTAACCAGGATACTTGCTACACTAACATCCATCCAGTCACATTTCCCTAAAGGCAGCGATGAAAGCAGGTTTACATCACAGCACACGTCGGATTCTTGCCTACACTCTGACCTCTGGCAGTTTAATGGCGGTCAAGCTGTGACCTCTCGCTGTCGTCACCCAGCCTCTCCCCGACCTCTGAAATCAAAAGACACGATGAAGGATGGAGGGGGACGGGCAGAGCTGGGTGGCTGTTATGCTGATGTGTTGACACTGAGGGATTGTCAGTATGACAGCTGCTGTTGTAACACATCCACCTGAGTGATATCCGGTGGTGAAGAACAACTACTACTGTGCTCATTCAACATTGGTGATATCACACAGCACAGTGACTGATGGCTCGAATCACTTTCCTTTTGCTGTTCAAAATGTATTCCTTTTATGTAGATAAGAACACATGCTCTTCTTTGCAGAGTGAACAGTTACAGTGTTTCTGTGACCCAGACAACAGCTGAACTCAGCGTCAGCCCCGGTAATGTTTGGAGTTAATTTACAGTTTTTCTCGATTGCTTTAACACATTTCTTGAAATTAGGCCTCTTTTTCTCAAAACTCTAAACACAAATCCACAACTTCTCACCCAATTCCCCAAACATCCTATATTCGGGTCAAAATGAAGCTCTCCACTCAAAACCAACTCAATCTTGCTGAAAAACCAAACTTTGCCCTCAGACATAAAACACAAGCCCTCAAAAACACACAGACTACAACACAGTCTTACACAGTGGTGAGATAAATTCAAAACAATACTACAAAAATTGGTTATTAGTAATGTTGCTTGTGGTTCTCCCCCTCAAAAACCTTTTCACAAGATGAACACAACAAAAATGTATACATTTGCGCACATTTTTATTCCTTAGTGTACAGTACACACCAAACAACAAATTATTCTGCCCCAGCATCCTGTCTTTGGTGTGGGACAGGCCAGAAATTCTTGTTCTCCTCCTCCTGCTCTCACTACTCCTCCTCCTCCAACTCCTACTGTTCCTCTTACTTCACTTCTTCCTCCACTCTACACTGCTCTTCCTCCTCCCCCTCCTCTCTCTCCTTTTCCTCTCTGGTGTCCTTTATGTCTTCCTTCAGATTTCTCTGGATCCATTGTTCCAAACTGAATAACTGAATGTTATCAATTGTGACTGGTTGTGTTTCCACCTGGGTAGCTGTGTGCTAATTGAGCTCAACCTATGCTGACTTGAGTGAACAATAATGAATGTTTTCTAAATGACTACACGGTGTAGGCAATACGAAATGAAGGGATTTGTGTGTAGAGTTTAGAGAAATGGGTGTTCTTTTTGAAAAGTGGAGTTATGGTTTTGAAATTTTAGTTCAATAGCCTGCTTAGTGTTAAAGCAGGTTAACTTCTCCAGACATTTCTCTGAATCAGGGCTGCTGTGGAGGAAGAAATAATCTCATTGCTTATGTTAAATCTCCCTAAGAGCAGTGGAAAGGAAAAGACAAGTTTTTGGAGCACAGATTGGCTCTCTACTACAGAAACTGGAGAAACTATGGTCAAAATATTGTTTAAGTGAACAATATAAATGGTAATGACACTTGTGACAGTGAAAGGTCAGCTGAGCCGAACAGCAAAAATGCATGTTTTCTATTATTCGTAAATATGTGAGGCTACATAATATGAGCTTCCAATTTGGTAAACCCTTGCGGTTTTGACTGAGCTCCAAAATATTCTCCAGAAAAGCAGTTTGGGCCCCAGCAACTGAGGTTTAAATCCACCAATGAGATGATTTCTGTCTCTAGGAAACATTAATCAGTGACTATCATGTTTGATATTACACGCTGTAGCACCATATTGTAAACTCCATCATTTTCGAGCACCCGATCAGATAATACAGTGGCTTCCATTGGGCCAGTGCTGCTGACCTGAAGTCAGCTGCATGGGCCAGATGGAAAGAACACAAACACATGCACTTCATTCAAGCATTATGACACCAACCACATAAACCTCAACAGAGTGTTATGAATCTAGACATGGACTTTTAGTAGAACTCCATAAACTTCACTGGTAGAAGATAATGACTGGAAAAGGAATTCTGTCTAGACTGGCTGTCCTCCAGCATGAAGCTCGTCCTCCCTGCAGAGGTCTGAATTCTATCCACTAATCATCCATTAGCGAACTAAAGAACTTGGACGACTACAGAACCTCAAACATCCTCCCTGTTCTATGTGCTTGGCTTTTCATCTGTGTCTACCTGGCCGACCGCTTGGAAGAAAGTCAAGTTTGTGCATGGAGCCTTCAAAAAAAAAACAATAAAAAAACATACAATTAAAGACAAACAAAGCTCAACACAGATAGACCAAGTAGATGAGATCAGATTGCACCTCGGCTTGCGTCATGAGTAAATACTGTTCACACATAGTCAGTTAAATAGTCCAAAATAGCCAAGCATGTCACAATATTGCGAGCAAAATTCCACACTGCAACCTATAATTTACACATGGGACAGACATGTCCCCTTCAATTTTCAAAATCCTGTTTTCCACACTTATAAGTTAATGTATGAAAGAGTCTGTTCCAAAGCTGTATTTTTGCTTATTAGCGTAGTTAGTTACAGTTTTACAGTCCCACTGCTAACAGCTAACAGTATATATATATTGTATATATACAGTAATCTCATATAGCATAACACAATTGGGAAAATGATACCAGAATATTTGTGTTTGCTCCAAAAGATCTCATAAAAATAACCCCTGTGGCAGAAGTAAACTGTGTGTACATTATAATAACGGTTTTCTTGTGTTTTCTGTGTGCATAATATACATACAATATACATTCCTTGTGTGTGGGTATATGTATATTTGAGTGCTCTGCATGCCCACATGGACTTTTATGAGTACACATGACTCTGTAACACCAGTGCCTCTTCTAGCCTGTGTGAGTGTGTGTGTGTGTGTGTGTGTGTGTGTATGTGGACTCAGCTGGAGGTGACTACCTGCCCTGTTTCCTGCTGTAACTATAGCTCAACATGGACCCAGCCACCCCCCTCCCCCATCCTATTACCATAAAGCAACACAGCGAACACAATTAAAGATAATTTAAGACTTAAGCAATTAGGGTCACATCTCCTCTGGAAACAGACGCCCACGGAGGTCCTGGTATCTGTCTAGCACAGGATGAATTTGGACAGGTTTGGTAGTGTGTGTTTATGTGTGTGTGTGTGTGTGTGTGTGTGTGTATGTGTGTGTGTTGTATGGCTTTGTAATTGCAGCCTAGGTGCAGGGTCACGCAGGGTCTATGGGGGGCTGTTTTTAGCAGAATTGCCCAGGAGGAGATTAGCACAAAATGACACACTCTGTGCCTACCTGCACTCCAATTACAACTGGGTAAACACAGACACACACATCCACACACAGTAAAAAAGTCAGATTATGCTGTTTGCATGCACACGCTGTAAGAATAATCCCACCTCCATGCAGACCTCCAACACCATGGATTAATGACTACAGGCCACCGAGGAGCTCCGTCTTAAAGGCCTGAATGTGGGGTGAAAGTAGAGTTGGCTCCATTTACTGATGTTATATCAACAGTATTTTATTGAGTGGAAATCAAGTGGGATTTTTCTGAAGGAAGAAAAGTGTTAAAAACAGCTTTGGTCCAGAGCTTGCACACAGCCTGCACTCTGTGGTGTTAAATTATGTTTGATATGCTGTTATAGGTTTACAACTCCCATCGAGCTCTGTCTAACTATCTTAGAGCCATCAACATAAACCTGCAAACGCGCACACAGTCTACTCCCCCTGATCCACACACTGCTGACTCATCATTTCCAACAGCCAGGGAGGACGGAGTCATACTACTGCCGGCGTTTCCCCTATCGCTCTTCTCTGAACCGATCTCCCTGTGTGGTCCCCTCTGCGCTGCAGCCCCTGTGACTGCCACCTCAGGCAGTATGGTGGTGGTGGGGAAGTGAGAAGGAAGGAGGGACAGTGTCCCCACTGCAGGGACTAAGATAAAATGGATGAGGTGACATCCAGCCATGGAAATTCTCCAGGTTACAATCATGTGGGTCTGTTTTTTCAATGCACGTATGCCCCCCCCCCCCCCCCCAGATTATGCAGTGTGATCTGATCACATTGATTCGTGTTGGGCTCTACCTGTTAGAACACGTAAATATGCATCTTTTAAAAAAAAAAATTTTTTGAGGTCATTACGTAAGGTTAACTTCCCAGTGTTAATTAGGTACCTTGAAAAACGATGCAACTCTTCCTGTGTGATTTCACTCTTGTTCTCCCGTGCTTGTTGCCATTTTTGTGTCGCTTTGTTTCATAGCAAGTTAGCTAGCTTGTACTGTAGGAAGATAACGTCCCTTATTCTTATTCCTGCTTCCTAAACTCTGATTGGGCGACTGTTTCTCCAGCCCACACAAACACAGTGAGCTCGACACCACATCAATTTGAAACGCTGAACAAGTCTGATACATGGGGTGGGGATTCAGAGGAGTGGAACCACGCTAGAGCTAATGAACTGTCTACCCTGCATTAGCACTGTGCGATGTTGCAGCAACACAGGCTCTCACATTTCTAAATTTAAACAACAAGCTGTAGAGTCTAATCTAATCTAATCTAATCTTCTCCTAACGTAGATCAGGTATCTATTCTATCTATCTATCATCTGATTCTGTTAAAATGGAACTAGAGTATTTCCTTAATTCACAGGTAAAATATTTTGCAAGTTGAACAAAATTATTTGTAATGTCTCTTAGTCTATCTTAGTTATTATATTATGTCTACTTTTATTCATAAATGTGAGTCAAGGTGTGACAATGATAGAACCCCTTCAAATGCAAAGGCTTCCTCTTACAAATACCTGCTGAAAATAACTGCTGTAATGCTAGTGATCCTATTAAAAGTGCTAGGAAAAATATGGGTAGAGTATTGTTATTACTGAGTCAGGACATCTGTTTCATTAAAACTTCAACTTACTATGGAACATTACTGAAATGATCAGCAGCCTGGAGACAAAAGAAATTTCAGATGACATAATCCCCAGTATATTTGTTGAGCAACTGATCTCAAGCAGCGTTTTATTTCCAAAATGCCTAAGTAGTGTTTTGGAATCAAATTCTTCAGTCTGCAGAGGGAGCAGCAGGTCCTGAACACAGGGCGAAGAATTTGAAACAGAATACTCCATAATAACAACCGGTTAAAACCTGTTATCCAGCAGGAATGTGCAGTGTCAGAAACAAAGAAAAACACACATCCAAAAACAGCATCAAGATTATTTTGTTTCCTGCCAACTCTGAGATTTGCTAAACATAGCCATCGCCAGGCGTCCGTGGTTTTAACCCTGCGGACTGGACGATTAAAACGCTGTTGCTTTTTACTAAATTGGGCATTGCCTTAAACCTGCACAGCAACGTCAACCTGTATGAACTGCATAAACACGCACATGATCTGTGTTTCACAGGTCATATGGAGCTTCATGTGAGGTGAGGACTGCCAGCAAGGAAGCCACAGTGATAAAATGCCAGCCACAACGCCACAGTCACAGTCTAAGTATAAGTCTGCCACCCAACAGTCATGTGCAACACCTCCTCAACCTGTAAACCTAAAATATCTCCCTCTCTGTGTCTCTGTCTCCCTTTCATGCTTGCTTTTGTAGCAGACCTGTCAGGTATGCAGTGTCGAGATCTGTTTTTTTAAGCTGGACTGACATATATATATTTCTCTGATGTAGATTACGGTCAGTCGGCAGTGTGTAAAAGACAGTGTTTGTGGTAGAGTGATAAGATGTGTTCAGATACAATGCTAATTTCATTTTCATCTCACTTTATATGTGTGAATTTGACTGCTGGGGTATTTTTTACAGTTCATATTTCTTGGCCATAAACAGCCAATGCACGTGTACTTGAACTGACAGTACGCATGTTTGAAACAACACACACCACCTGTGACTTCATACTGATTACTGAATTAATTAATTGTAATTCACAATACCCTGTCCTTTCTTATCCCTCTATATTTATACGTATTTATTTCTATATTTGTGAATTTGCTATCAGCACTTTGGTCAGCTGTGGTTGTTTCATTAAATGTGCCATATAAATACATTTTGGCAGCAAGGCTAGCAAGCTAGTTCAGGCAAACAACGCTCTGTAACTATTGTGGTTTTGGGTAGTGTAGCATTGTCACTCCTCAGTCTGAGTTTCATGTATCCTTGCAGGGAGTGACAAGCCCAGAGCCTTGATGCCAAAGATGAACTCTATACATGTTCTGTTCAGTAATGACAAAATAATCCAATCAATAAGGTCCTTAACTACAAAATACACATTGCTACATAACAACACACAAGTGTTTTCTGGTTTGGCGCCCCTATCAGAAGGACAGACTCTTCTGTCAGTGTCACAGTTTCACATTTGTCACGGTTGCAAAACTTGGTGTAGGGAAACATCATGGTTTGGGTTAAAATGAAGGTTTAAAGCTAAGGACTTTTGTCATCATGTTTAATAGGTTCACATGGTTATGGTTGGGGAGTGAAAATGGTTATGGTTAAAAGAAACTAAGACTGACTACAACGGTGGTTTTCTTTGTGTCAACAGGGGTTGAAAAGTCATCCTTCAGTACAGTCAGTTGAACATAAACATACCTGAGATAACTGAATATTCAGGCTATGGAGGAAAGAGAGCAGGCATGTTTTGCCTTAATTCACTCCTCTTATAAGTTATCTATTTGCTTGAGTTCTGTCTTTCCACTGACTTTATATTTATTCCATGTCTAAATTTTAACTGCTGTGATATGTAGACACGCTATCAAGTATGCAGCTTAGGCAGTCAGCATGCTAAAAAAAAGTTCAAGTTCATTTTCTGATTCCTCCAAAGTCCTGACAGTGATTAGAAACTCGTCACCATGAATTAATTCTCAACATAAAAGGCTGTCTCTTTTCCTCTTCATCATGGATACACATGCTATTGCTCATTCATTCATCCATTCAACACAAACACACACACACACACACACACACACACACAGAGTATCTTTCTGTCTGTTCTGACCCGGTCAAGTTCATAAGCACCAACGCGGGACATTAATTAAGGAGCCATAGTCTGGCTCACTCATAGCAGCAGGTGGTTGAGGCTCAGAGAGCTAAAGTTACTCCATGATGGACTGAAGAGGAGCATTTCAATACAGAATGTGCCCAGAGAGATTATCATCTTTATACACTTTCTTGAAGTGACACAGTTTGCCTTTATGAGATTAAAATATACCGTTTATTCACTTGTAGGCCTACATATTGTACACCTATTGTACACATTTTACACACACACTCAATCTCTCACAACTTTACAAATATTAATTTCAAACCAGGAAGTATGCAACAGCAAGTTCATACAACAAAATAATAATATTTTTTTTTTTTTTACATAAATATATATTTGTTCCTGTTTTGTTTATGACAATAAATTCCCAATATCTATGTTGACATCCCTGAAATCCATATGGTGATCCCACTGTAAGTGAAACACCATATGATATTGCCAACCTCAGTACTGTGACGCTGGTGCACCTCGGGTCTTCTGTAGGTGGTACAAAGTCTGATGGAGTAGATGAAAGAAGACTCGAGTGCGATAGACCGTTTGGTGTGTTTCAAGTCAACAGCTGAAGTGAGGGAAGCGGACTATTGGGAACTGAGCTTTAAGCCTCAAACGTCATCTCTCAAAACAGCAGAAAGTGTGCACAGATTAGCATACATATCATACATAACCTCAGTTGTTTACCTCAAAACCTGATGGAATTGGAGTTCTGGAAGAATCTGATTATGAAATATGTATGAGATGCAATGTCGAAAGTTGAAAAAGAGTGCGGTGTGTGGTGTTGTAAAAAAGAAAAGTTATGTGTTTGCCAACATTTCAAACTGTGAAAACTAAAGATAGTCATATTGGGGGGGAAGCCAACAGAGCACAAAGATGTAGCAGTTAAAAAGTATGAATGCTTTATGCTTGCCAACATTTAAAAACTATTGGAATTTGCTTAAGATATAATCACGAGAGGAAAGGGAAGATGAGAAAGGACAAAATGGTGGATTCTGGAAGAGCTTGAGAGAGGATGGTCATCGAGGTGCCGTTAATGTGTTTGTTCTGGATCCCTGCTCAGCCTCAAGTGTCCCAGCAGGCTCTGTCATTTGGCAGATATAAAGACTATATGATATGAGGGCGAGGGTAAGTAACTGACTGACAGTTACATTAGTAAGCTACGTATGTTCTGTTAAGCACTGTCAGAGGCCCACCGGCTACATTTCTAGACCAACACTTTACATCAGTAGCCACAAAAAACATCGCACTGCTTATATCTGTCCCTTAAATTAAGACAATAGCCAGCAGCTCTAACTCTAAAGCTACAAAATTATTATAATTTGTCATAATTATTATTAATTATTATCAGCTGGTTGTCTGACAACTGTTTAGAGCCAATAAACACACTGCACATAACCCCATGTAAAATGGCAAATTGTAATTTTTACACTTACAACAGACAGATTATAACCTAATAAAGTTGCTCTGGGGAGAACAAACTATGTTAATTCACAGCAGACACAGAGCAAGATTAGCATTTATTATTTTTATTTGAAGACATTTCTGTCCATCTGGCAAATATCCTGTCTTTTCTCAGTTCAGTTTTGGTCTCTGCTCTTTGTTTCAGCTGCTGGTTGATAGGACCAAAACAATAAGTTTGAAGACTCTAAAACTCACCGTAAAGCTGAGCTGCAAAGTCAGGGGATCTTTGTAGCTTTATGTTTATGAGCGACACTTTTAACAATGCACATTCTCATGGCTCATTATTTCTTTTGTTAAGATAAAATATTTATTAGTGAAGCTTTACAATGCCAGTCATTAACATGAGTCAGTCTCACCAGTAGTCATCACAGGTCAGACCATCTATTCCCCTGGAAAAATTGCACATTGTACATATAGATGGTCCATTGCAATTATTTCCACATATTCTTCTTCTACTTTTGACACACAGACAAAACATATGTATCACTACTGACTTGGGTATTCACCATCTTCCTCTAGCCTGTTTATCACCTTCTTACTCCTTTTCTCCATCCAGCTGCTGACTCACACCTTCTCCCCATTTCCTCCTCACCATCCTATCCATCATCCATCCAGCTTTTGCTTTCTTGCTGAATCATGTCCATATAATTTTTCTTTCACTTTCCTCTTTGTTGCCCTCTCAAGGTTCCTCACGCAGAACTGCTGACATGCCTCCAGTCTTCTTTTCCTCCTGCTCCCTTTCACTTATCTGGCCATCCTGAGCCGATTTGCCGGTAGAGTATCGGAGGTCTGAGACTTCGGTGAAGTAAAACATATCCAGGCAGAATCTCATCCCAGAGCTCAACCCGCAACCGCGACCCCAGACCGAGTCCCAGAATTTAATCTAGCACATGGTCACGGAATTTAATCCAGGACCAAGCTCAATCAACCAGAAAATGTGACATGTGTGAAAGACCCAAAAAGCCATGAAATCGGAGTCCAGACACCTGCTTTGGCATCAGAACCTCGCGGAGGGAGGGGACTTATTTCAGTCATTGTTCCACCACATGTTTTTTCTGAACACCCCAGATGACGAGACCTTACCAGAGCTTTACGTCTGCAGTCAAATCCAGAACCCAAAGAGAAAAAAAGCCATAACCAAGCAGTTATTGGACTAGAACTCATTTGAATTCTTTCTGCCATCACCTGTTATTTTTGCAGGTTTTTTCTTTACTGCCATGAAAACGAAGAACCAAACCCCCCCCCCCCAAACATCTGGTACCAGAGCCGAGCCCGCTTCGATCTGTCTTTCCCCTTATATTTATGGGACAGAAACAGAACCACACAAATGGGCCGGGGGGAGCTACTCCATAGCATATGTTCCTCACCGCAGGAGAGGAAAAATAAACGCACGCCAAACCCTAAAAACCTAAACTAATGTAGGAGCACTCGAATACGAAATTGCCCATTCAGTATATCCGTGCTGAATGCCTGAATTTTCTGAAATGTGCCCTAATGTACGGTAAAACAGTTATTTTTGACAGAATAGCTTGCACAGACTGTGGCAGTGAAAGAAACATAGGCCTTGACACATGGAGAAGTGGGAAGCGTGTGTGTGTAAATGGAAAGACCTGCTAGTTATTAAAAATCTGAGATATCACACGTATTATATTGGTGCAGTTAATATTAAATCATTTAATAAGTCATTGTAGGGTGAAATGGACAATGCCAAGAGAAGGAGGTGATAATGAGAGAAAGAAAGAGTGACAGAAAGACAGAAGGAAATGACTGTGTAATATATTGTATAATATGGAAACAATTACCTCTTGGAATGGCAACTTTGGCACGGTGTAGCAGATCTGCTGTGTCCAGAATTGTTACTGCCTGTGTGCCTGCTGGTGTCTCCTCTAACCTACATACAGTATGTGTGTGTATGAGTGTGTTCCAGGACTTACGTGCATGCACACTATTAACCTAAAGGAAAGCAGATGACTGTGAAAGATAGTGAAAAATTGTAAAAGATAGACAAAGTGGACAAAGGAGAATAAGGGAAGTAGAGGAGGCAGTCGGAGAGAGAGTTGTGGTCCCTGCATGGCCCAACCATGGTCCCTCTGCTTGGACTCTTCTCATTCTAACTCCTGTTGTGCAACATGAAATGTATGATCCTGTGTGTGTCTCTGAGAGAGATGACGAGAGTGTGTGTGCATACTGGGCTTGCACATTATAAAGAGGAACAAAATTCGTGTGTCATAAAACTTTTTTGCCCTTTGCTGACGTATTAGCTGACATACACCATTCTACTATTGCTTTATAAAGCTGATATAGCCATGTGTAAGCAAACTGTTGCCTATTTACAGATCTAGCAGATACATAGCTACATTAGGTGCAGTGTTTCTGGGAAATTGATGAATGTTAAGTTTAACAGTGACTCTCCTTCCAGTCTCTGTTTTGGTCTCCATCAATCCCTGTGGTGGAGGCTGGCTTTCGAGCTGCTAAATGCTGTACTATGTTCACCAGGTAATTGCTAATTTTATCTGTCTGGCATTTGGTGCTGGCCCACCGTTCACCCCAACCCCCCTCCTTACTCTGATTTTTCTGTTAAATATCATATGCCTACCTTCAGTGTTCAAAAGTGACGCTACAGGGTTTCCCCAAATTTTAAGACTACAGACCAGGCTTTACTTTCTATTTAGCTTGTTTTTATCATTTGGCTAATGCTAAGCTAACGTTAGCTGTGCTTGTATAAAACATACAGGATGACAGAATGAGCATTTTAAATGAACCATTTCTACATATTTACCCTACACACACGGGTACTGATAAAGTATTATCTTTTTTACTTGCAGAAGTTTTTATTGCAAGTACTTACGGTAACGAGCGTAGCTGTCGGCAACTGGAGTAGTGTAGAGCTAACTTCACCGTCTCCACCGCGACGGAGCTTTAGGTTTTAGGTTTTGGAAAAAGAGTTAATCATACTTCTCCTTTCAGCCTCTCTGGGTAGCGACTGTAATTAATAAAAGTGCCCCAGGAACAGTGTTGGACCATATCTTGGAAAAATATGGCAAAAAGAATGGAGTCAATGGAGCGTAGCCATGAAAGTGTCGGACCTCAGTTAGAGCGAGTCCTATTCTGCGCTGTGATTGGCCAGCTGCGTATTCGAGCCGTGGCTTAGGGAAGGGTCAATTGCATCATCTCGCATGATGCTACTCATCCATCAAATCTGTGCAGTCTGATGGTCATTGTGACTTGAATCAGTGAGTGAGAATGGATAGTGAAATCACTTACTGGTAAACACAATACACTGTACTCTATGGGTCATCCTGAAAAATGAAAAGGCCTGTTGTAAAATAATGTGTTTTTTATGATTTGGGAGTACTTGTGCAATCATGGTTACTTAAAATTAATTATTTCACTATAATCTCTTGCCCCACCCTACCCTAGCTGCCAACAGATACCCACAACTGCACCATTACGGCCACCATTTCCTCTCAGGAAATGAATTAGGACTCTGATTGGCTTGAGTCTCTGTCTGGCCCAGGATAAGAGAAACCTGATTGGCAGGTAGGCAAGAGACCTCAGCCAGAGTGCTCTGTGGTGGTGGTGGTGGTGGTGGTGGGGGGGGGGGGGGGGGGGGGGGGGGGTCCTGTACACACACAGACACACACACACACACACACACACACACACGTACCTTAGAACCAGCACATCCTGTCCTTCCAGATTTTGATAAAGCCACCAGGGTTTGTAGCTCTGAAGCACAGCAGGAGTTTTATTTTAATTTTTTTTTTTTCAAGGGAAGGAATTGGCCGGTCGACAGGGACAAACACTCAGGGAGAGAGTATAGCGTGACTCGTATGCAGAATGCTGAGTCATTTTCCTCTGAGGGGAACACAACCATCCAAAGTGGAAGGTCTGGACTGGGAGAGAGGGATAAAGTATGGATTTGGTTAATGTCTTATTATTAACTTTTCTGACAATTTTGCTTTTTAAAAGAATACGTCAAGTTTTTGTGGGGGGGTTATGCCTAGATCACAGAATCTCCCAAACTTAGTTACCATGACAATAACTCGTGTATGTGTTTGTGAAGCTCCTCTGGAGAAATTTCCTCCTAAGTAAAATTAAAGTTGTGTAAACCAATGACAAAATTACAAAATACTATTGAGCCGGGGACAAAAGCAGGGAGAAAAGTTACAAAGAAAGAGTGTTCTTGTAGCCAACAGGAAACATGCATAACCATAAGTTAAATATACGTATCATCAGAAAATGGTTTGGGTTCAAGGGCTGAAATTTCCTGTTGCCAAACTGGCCTCCATGGTCCTGGTCCATGTTTACAAGGAGGCTGCTGAGCCCGGTTATGTTGCCCTCTCTAGTTCTGGTGCTCATTCAGGCGCTGCTTCCTGGAAGTATTCCCTGCTGGATCCCCTGCCCTGGGCCTGAAATCCTCCCGGCGGTCCAGAGAAGGGAAACTTGGTCGACACTTACTGTTGACTAACATTGTTTTTTCGACTGGTAGGGGGCAGCCCTACTACAACTATTACATTTGGTCAACAAATTATAATAACTTAATGATAATATGAAAGAGGGACAAATGAACTATAATGAAGTCTTACTCAGCTACATAAATGCATTCGGAAAATCACACATTGTAGTTCCTGATTGATAAAACAGTACTACTTGACTTGTATTAATAACCAGCATCATTTTTGCAATGTAAGCTGAAGTCACAGATCCTTGGAAGGAAAAAAGAAATGATTTATGGACTAAATTAATCCAAATACCCACTAATGAATCAACAAGTGGCAAAAAAACAGCTGGGACAAACCTCTAAAAAGACAGGCCAGCATGCCAACCTTAACATAGCATTATCTTGAGCCAAGCAGTATGTGGGTGTACGTCTTTGTGTTTTTTTGTTAAAAGGAACATGCATAGCACTGTGCAGTGGAGAAAACAGGTAGCTGCAGGAATGAACAGTGAGCAAGAATGACATGTTCATGCAAGTAAGCAAAAAATTATGATTAAAATTTTTGCATTTTCACCAAAAGACTAAAACTAAATCAAATTCAGATGCCAAAATATATTCTGTCTCTTAGCTGGACTGTATTTGTTGAGCACAGTTCCCTTTTTGGTTTTCAAATTTGCCACGGAGCTCGTTTGCTTTCTGTAAAAAGTCAGCACAGCAGCTTCAAGAAATGTTTCTCTAACTAAAACTACAGACTGCTGACTCTTTCAGGTCAGAGGTGTAGCGTTACAGTTTGGCTGTCAGACAAACTGCTCAGACTCACACAATAACGACATGACGCAGTGTGTGGATGGATGGAGGGACAGACGGAGGAGGGGAGCTGAAGGTATGTAAAAACATGCAGGATGCGAGGAGGAAAATGAGAGGGCGGCGGTTAAAGGAGGGATGTCGGGAATATCGGAATGGGATGAAAGCTTCGGAGATAGGAACGGAGAAAGAATGGTACGACGTGGGACAATGATGTCCTCTCTGGGCTGATTTGTCTGTCCATTCGAAAGGACCACTTCATGCATAGCAGCTTTTGTGGGCACAGCTGAGGTTGGAAGTCATGTTCTACACCGTCCTCTCCCTCTCTCATTTGTTTTCCCACATATGGATGTGATTTCTAGTAATCTTTCAGGCTTTGTGAAATGACAGCCAGACAGTGAGACTGAGGAATTATGTTTTGTTGCCAGAACATGACACCAAGGCACAAGATGTTGTCAGGTATGCACTGAGATACTTACAGCTCAGAAACCTCCATGATGCATGTTTTAAGCTTGGCTCTTGGTTTTGTGAGATGTTGCCCTGTTGTCTTCAATCTGCCACGGCTCTCCTGCTTATTACTCTTTACATGCTGAATGTCAATCAAGCGGCAATAACCTTAAGAGGTGAGTTGGAATTGGGATTGTGGAAATTTGAGGATTGACGTTGGCTCTACCAACATGCTATCCAACTACAGTAAAGTGCCCAAAAGAAGGAGTGTGAATCTGGATTGAGAAGGGTGAAAGGAAGCCTGGAGAGCGAAAGGCCCATACCGATCGTTTAAGGGAAAGAAAAGGTAACATTCCGAAAATAAACCACAGAAATTATTGCAACCCCTGGGAAACTTGTTAAAAGCTCATAAAACTAAAGTCCGCTATAATACATGAAGCTATAATGGGGATCCATTTCACAGATTTTTTTTGCAGGGCAAAATTTTTTCTTTTCAACAGGACGTGGCACGTTAACGAGGGATTGGCAACCTCAAGTGTTACAGTGCATGAGTCCCGAAAGCAACCCTAAAGCCAGATTGTACAGAATAGTCTTAGCTATAGGTCTGACCCTTTGTATAAAACATTGGTTGGTAAGATACACATCATAGCCATCCAAGGAATCGTAGTTACTGCATTTGTTCACAACATCTTATAAGTTAAATGACACCAAGAGCCAGTGTGTAGCAGATGTTGCTGCATATTTCTTCTTATGGAGTGACAAGCCTAAGAGTGTACAGGCACTCTAGCCACTCTGTGAGGCCGTAATGGACATATTAAAGTCAGTCATCAAGACATATCAGCCTCTACAAAGTGAACCTGCTGCTGGCACTTGAGGAAAAGTCAGAGGGTCATTAGGACTGACCCTCTGGGGATCACAAATATAAGTATAAAGTTTTATTGCGATGCATTAAAGAGTTTGTGAGATCTTTCAGTGTGGACCAAAGTGGTGGATTGACTAACCGGTCCGCATTGCCATCCCTGTGGAAGTCGAAAGTCTCACAGAAATTGTTTTCTTAAAAGTGCAATGTCAATGCAACAAAGCATGTGTCCATACTTAAAAAACACAAAAAATACATTTTCCAAGTCCTTCTGTGGACACATTAGTTATTACGCATTATCAGTTGGTATATGTCAAATGTAAAACAGAACAAAATATTTCAGATGACACAATCTGCACTTTCGAGTGTAAATGTATTGGATCAAATAGAATTTGGGTCTGTCCAGGTTAGATCTCCTCAGCTTGCGTGTATTAGCTGTAAATAAAGTGTGTATTTGGATATTGGATATAGTTATAGTTAAAAAAAAATAAAGTCTTTACATTAACAAAAGTGCATTATTACAGTCAAATGTACTATTTCTTTTCTTCCCCCTAACAATGTGGGAGAAGGAAGTGTGGGTTAAGTAAAACTGTCCTCTACAGTTAGTGGGTCCCAAAAATGTTGATTAGGGTGCATATAGCATACATTATCTACTCTGTAGTCCTACATGTGAAGGTAAAAGTTATGAACTGAAATATTTACTCTAATAGTTTATTAATTAAAGGCATCCATGGGCTACAGAAGCCTGGCAGCCTGGCTTTAGCCTCTTTAGCAATTAAGCATGCTAACAGCAAAAACCATGTGGTGACATTGTTAAATAAGAATAACAGATATATTCTATTCATTATTTTATTAATCAAATTAAAAATTTCAGCATGCATCTTTGCCCTATATCTGATGTTTTCTATGGTGCAACATTCCAACATAAGAAAAGTACAAAAAAGTTATTCTGCCGTGCTTCATCTGCACAAATCCAGCGTATGAGATAGAGCCACACACATACACACACACTGGACCATGTCTGGACAAATTGGAGCTGAGTTTGGTCTGAGTCAGAGAAGGCAGTGGCGAGTTGGCTACCGGGGTCTGCTCTGCTTACAGCCTAAATGCTTGTGATAGACCATGCTTGAAAAACGACATGGTGTTGAAGCAGTGGAAATCAAGAGCTGCTGGCACAGCGTGTTGTTTTAACTGTCGGGCAGGGGGAAGGAGCGCAGAGAGGACCACTGAGAGCAGAACATTCCTCTTTTTGCATTGATAGATGGATGTTACCTCTTGCAATACATCTAGCTCTTGTAAAACACTCACAGAGACAAATTGGGGAGGGAGAAGGAGCGAAAGGAGCTCTCGATTTAGAGCCAGCATCAAATATGTTCCAATCCTGTCTTCTCCTTTCTTCTTCCCCCCTCCCTGCACTTTGCTTCCATCTTTCAGTGTTACTATATACAGTATTTGCCCTAAAGAGGGAATATATTTTATCCTGTATTTTCAAACGTGTTGTTCAAAGAAATCGTTTTTTGCTTTTCTGCCTAATTTAGCAAATCCCAAAGGCAACCTTAAAAATGTGCTCAGTTTAATGTAGTTTTGATTTGCCACTCTACCACTACAACATTAATTTCTTACATTAATATGTCACTCTCAAACATAATCTTCATGAAAAGATACCTCATAGTGCTCGAATATTGACTTGCACCTTCCCAATTTTTAACTTTACAGCTCTTTCTCTATTTTTTGCCAGACTTTCCCTGTCTTGATGTTTCAGGCACGCATCTATTTAATAAAGCACAAACACTCAGAATACCGTAATTTCTCCACTCATCTCACCTTTCACTCTCTGTCCTGAACCAGTCCACCCAAATCTCTATTTCTCCCCGACTCTGAGGTGATGAGAGCTGTGATTGATCAGCTTTTCCAGCAGGAAATGAGAGGGCATCTCTCAGAGGCCTGTTTAAACAGCAACTTATACGGTTACGGAGTTGTTCCAGGACAGCCTTTCACGTGATGGGCCGACCTGCGTTGCTTACCCGACCGACGTGACTCACAGTTCCCTACCAGGTCCTCATCTCTGAAGTGTTCCTTGCATGCAAGCGTGTGCAGAGAAACATTAGTGTAATGTGTGTATGTTTGGTTGCACTGCTGTGTTTTTGGCCATGTATGTACACCGATTTTAACTGTGTACTACTTGTACGAATCGCCCAGACAATTGTAGCAATTTAAGATCATGAGATTTTGTACAAGTAAGGCTTTTTTTAAATGATGAACTGCTCAGGTGGCTAGAGGATTTTGGAAGAGGATACATTTGTGGAATCAATATAAAGGTTTAATTTAATGAAACAACACAACATTGACATATTGTCTCCTTCTATGTAGATTTGGCGACATTTTTAAACAGACACACATCCAGCAGACACAGAACACTCTACCAACTCCTGAAGGAAATATCTGGCTCTGATGATATAGAGCGAACAACCACACAGCAAGTAATGTAGGCCTAACTAACATTAGCTAAGCCAGCACACTAGCTCCAGACAGTGATACTCTCCCTACAACTCTGTTGGTGCTATAGCTTACATCACAACAACAGCAAGCTTTTTTTTTTTCATTTACATCTTTCCATTTTCCACCTCCAGTATTATTGTCATCATGGTGGAAAAGCATGTGAAACAACATTCAGATCTCCACCGAACTCCAGACTTATAAATGTGTGGGTGAGCAGCTCCTGAAACACTTTTAATCGCCTGAGGCTGTAAAATGATACCCTGATCTTCGTCACACCGGACAAACAAGACGGTGGAGGACACTCACAGGCTGAAATCAGACTTTTATGAAAAGCCCAGTACTGGCCAGTGTATTGTCAAACTAATATATTAAGCTAACCTGAGTATTAAGTTTTACTTTATATGATTAATGAGTTTTAGACGAGAAATAACCAATATTTGCAGCCAGTTGGCTTCTTCAAATAATTAATCAAATGAAGTTCCCTGGAAAGAAAAATGTAAAATAGTCATTTGTGTCCAAGTATACTATTCTGCCCGTTTAGCCTTGCAACAGGGAGAAGGGAAGCTTTTCAGGAGTGCTAATTCACAGCGAATGCACTTCTCTCACACAGACCTTGATGTATGTGGTTTGAGATCCTGCTACAGCTGCTGAGGCAGCATTGTTACAGTGTGGCTTAACTTCCTCATCTGCCACAATGATACATGCCCATTGTTAATTAAAAGGAATCCACACACACCCAAGGAGCGAGTAAGGTATGGACATTCCGGCCCCAAAACACACCTTGTCGTGACAATTACAAGCTCAGAAAAAAAACACTGACAGAAGAGGAGACAGGAAAAGAGCAATGGTGAAAAGGAGTTTCTTTCTTTTAATTCAAACCAGACTTCCATATCTGCAGCCTGTTTGTGGCCGGTTCCACCTCTGAGGCAGAGCCGGCTCAGCACAGGATACTGGGGAAATGAAACCCACAGTATTAGTCTCCCCAACACTGCATATTAATCAGCATTTAATAAAAGGAAAATAAATTGCTCTCCACTCCAAATATTATGAGTGTGAAGCTACCTTTATTTTCATTTCACTGCAGGTTTTTCCTCAAAAACTCTAAAATAAACAGCCCTGGTGAAAGAAGGAGGGAAGGGATGGAGACGTATAACTGGGGATTAATGTACATGTGTGTGTAAAAAAAGAAAATCTGAAATTAAATAAACACAAGTTGATGAGGAGAGGGCCCTTGACAGGCCTTGCCTCTCATTGTTCATGTTAGAAACTATGGCAGTTGTTACTGCAGATCGATGTTTTAGGACATAAAGTTTCCATGTTAGAGTAGCGGCTACCTTCCAAAGGTCTCCTTTTCCACATATGTGATTAAAATAAACATGGAAATCACCCCTGAAAATGATTACATGGATTGATTATGCCATTGCTGAATGTAAAAACTGTTAAAACATTGTCGTGTGTAAAGATTTCAAGCCCATTTCTAGTGGCAGGTAAAAGCTTTATGTACCTATAATGGCTTTGTATTGCTCCCTGTTTATTTACAATATCTAACATATTCATGTATATTTGGATGATTTCGCAAGTATATGTGACTTAGTTGGTACAAATCTATGCTGATTTGTCTTTATTTTCTGTTCAATTGTTGTCTACTGCCAGATCTGTAAAGCACGAGAATCCTGCCTTAAAAGCTGTGTAACTGTTTATGGTCCGTGTGGGAATGAATAGTGGAAAGAGAACAGGAGGTTTGGAGTGCTGTTTAATCACAAGTCAGAACTACATAGGACATGGCATGTTTTTTCTTCTAAAACTGGAGGATGTGTACACAATGGGAAGAGGCCCAGATGAATGTAAAGATTAAAAAATCCAAATAGTCAATTGACAAATAAATTAGCCTTAAAATCTTGTTGGGACATATAGCATTTTTTTTAAAATTGGTTTTAAATGTCTCTTAAAAATAAATTAAATATTTTAAAAAATGACTGAAAAGCTTCCTTGGCCGTTCTCTATCCACTTTTGAGACAGTCCCTATCTTCAGCTCATCTGCTGTCAAATCAGGCTGGTTTCAATGTCGGCTCATGAGGCAAAAATAACAGCTTTGCAGCCTTGGTCACATTTAATGCTGCATGGTCTGATAAATGTGGTGAAACCTGATGAAAAGTTATTGAGGCTGGACCTTGCTGAATGCCCATTATTTTCGGGCCCATTTGTTTACATTTTGGTAAAACAACATCTTGGAAAGTCATGCTGCTCAGAGGATGACTGTAACTCCAAACAGGAGTTTTGCAGGATAATGTGCTGAGGTTGCCTGTTCATGCCTCAGGCCCAGCTGAAAATGAGGCAATGCCCGTCCCCTCCTTCAACAACTTGTGTTGTCTTTGAGCAAGGTGTTTTGCATGTGACTGCTGAAGTGCGGTTGACAGCAGAAAGCTCTGGTTGCACTGAGCAGCTTCCACGTGTCAATGTGTGAATGTGACATAGTGCATCACTGGAAAAGGTCAAATTTGCCCGGGTGACTCTCTGAATAAATAAAAGGTTAAAATTACAACAGAGTATGTAGGAGTAGCTCCTAACTCTCATTTGACATTAGCTCTGGTTATGGAGCCACAAGATTTGCATCTTTTGTGCCAAAAAGGCAGCGCTAACTGTATGTGCAGCATTAAAACTGAAGCATATATACTGTGCAGGCACACCTCTGCTCATAAAAAGGCATGAGTGCGAACAAGTCCAACACACACTGACTTAGATGCCACACTGCACACACGCTGACACACTGCAGCCCTTTTACCTGCAGGCTCAGCTCTTGCCCCAAGCCTAGTCTCAAGTTACCTGTTTTCCTTCGTGTGAGTGTAAAGTGTATTCATATGCTCCTAAGAGGACTGAGATTGGAAGGAGACTGTTTTCCCAGTGATAAAAATCACTTGGCACCTAGCGAGGAGCCGGCATCGCAGCACAGGACAGCACAGAATAGAACAGCACGTCGCAGCACATCGCAGCGCAGTGCAGCACCACTCTGGCAGGGCTTCAGTGTACACAGGCAGGAGAGGAGGACAAGCCACACATGGGTCTGAAGCAACATCAGGGCTCTGCTACTTAACCGCCAGGTTAATAGGTTTCATACTTTATTTTCAGAAGGAAAAAGTAAACACTGGAAATAAATAGAAAAATACCTTTATGTAAAAAGACATTTTGTGACCATTCTGGTCATTACAGTAGCAGCCACTGTGCAGGCCTCTCTTCAAGCACTCATCCTTTAACAATGCTACATTAGTATTGCAGACAGTTCTTCCTTTAAGAATTACTACGCAGGAAATACAAGGGGGGGGGGGGGGCTCATCTCAACCACCACCAATGTGTAGCACCCACGTCAGGGATGCATTGACGAGCTAGACAACTCTTGTTTGAATGCCGGATACATTTCCATCCCATAAAATGTTCAAATCAAAGGCATATTGTCGGCTAAAACGGCCCCATATTGAACAGTTTTTATTACCATGTATCAGAAGGTGTTTTCAACTCTGTCTCTGTACTGCAGCGTGAAGGATCAACTTTTCACAAACCGAAGACACCTCTGGAGCTCTCCTAAAATAAAGAGAATGTTTAGCTCATGAGAAGCATGATAAATAGCTTTTATTCTTAACTTTGCCAGTAGGAGTTAAAGTGATTGTTGCTTTTATTTTTAGGCCCCCATGACTACCAATCCCCTCTGACAGTTGAAAACTGGGAGAAAAAAGTGGTACTTCCACAATAGCTACAACTTGACCTTTTTTGGGGGGGGGGGGGGGGGGGGGGGGGGGGGGGGGGGATGTTTTCTCTACTTCAAGAGAGCCAGCTCTGTGTGTCGCACAAAGGGCATTTGTGCTACGAAACCCTGCATGGCTCTATGTTGTCTTATGGGAAGTTGTCTAAGCTTCCTATAAGCCCATATTACCCAGACAGACGTCAAAAGGCTTCAGCTTGTGTTTTTCCTGTGCATTAACACTATGTACAGAACCAAATGACTTTATTAAAAAGTGCTAATTCCAAGCAAACGTCAGTGATTGCCAAAATAAAGGTCTTTGATATGAAGCAGTGCTGATAAATGTTTGGCCGACGCTTGGGAATACCTCTGTGTAGGTACGTATGTGAGCGGTACCGCCATCACTGGAACAGGCGTTCGCCCTCGCTGCTCACCCACTTTTCTGCACTGTTTGCAGAAGCTTAGGCCGGGACTTCCTTATTAGAATCCTAAACTAGAGTTGCATGACAAATATAAGGCGCTGCACAATGCCGAGTGCTGGCTAAAGGTGAGGGATTAGCTGCAGTAAGCCAACACTTTCGCCCTCTCCACACACAGACTCAATGTGTAATGTACGCTAATGGCAGAGGTAAATTGAATACTTAAGCTCGGCACACATAGGTCTCCATATCTTCACTCGCAGCCACCTACATCGCCGCTCTACCTGCCAAACCACATGGCTGAATGAGTCTGTGAGATAGACAGAGTGCTTACTGTAGGTATGGCCCTCTGCTACTCCACCGCTCACTCACCACAGTGGGCTGGTGCTCCAGGAGGGGGTCCCAGTGACAGGGGCCCTGTGTTACCTTTAGCCTTGGCCCAGTCGCCGTGAAGGGTTTAGGTGTTATTCAATCACGGTTAAATTCAGATACGTTTTTCTTCTTCTTTGTCACTCTCTGGCTGTTGTTCTGCTCCTTTACTGCAAAAGTCTTCCTGTCCTTCCCCTTAATGGCAATATTTGAATCCTCAGATGGCCCTGCAGCGTGGGTTCCTTGCTGAAACATGCTGACACTTTCTCCACCCTGTCTCGCTCTCTCTACCTGATGAGAAAGACGTCAGTGGACATTCCTGCATTCCTGGGTGTTAGATGCCGCTTTAATAACAACTCCAGAGACAGAAACATGATCGCTTTCAGCGTGTTCCTGTCTCGTTCTCTTCATCTTCTCATTCCTTCTGTTTGTCTCCCTTTTTGTTTCTCTCTGCCTAAAAGTAAGGCTACCCTGCATCATGATTGCACAGTGTTTACCTGGCACGCTCTTCTTCAGCGGCCGCGTCCGCCCACCCCAGTCACCCTTGAGTCAACATCCCCATTACTTCCCAACGTCGTCCGGTCTCCATCCAGCGCCCAGGCCAAGTTCCTCCCGTGGCTCCCCAGAGGCGGCTCACTAGCCCTGGGTATGGCTGAGCCACGAGGCCGGGGTCATCAGAGGTAACGAGGAAGTAATTGGAGATTTTTAATTACGAGCCTCAGTGGTGCGATGAGCAGCTCAGCTCATGGCTCCGAGTTCAAGAGGACTGAACAAACCAGGGCTTAGTATGGTTCCTGAGTTTTACAGAGTAGGCTTTAAAGCTGCACTTGGCACTTTTATGCCTAAATCACAAATTGAGGCAGCTTAAGAAAAGAGTGTACCATCCTCTATAATTGAGACCCTGTGGATTCACCCTATTTGCCTAAATTATGGGTATGGTTACTGGCTCGAAATCTATTTGGCACACAGGAAATGTTGAATCGAAAAATGAACAGTGAAATGTAACACTGTCCCTTAAGCACCAGCAAGGCATGTGCTCAGTCCAGAGACAGCTGGACGCAGCAAATCTTTTCATTATCGCCTTTTCTTTTGAGGTCTGAGGAGTTACACGAGTCCATCAAAGGAGGCCAGACAAGCATAACTTTTTTTTCAGCTTTGCTTCCTTTCTTGGCACACCCTAAGCTACTTATTCTGTTATGAGCTGATAGAGCTACTTCTTCTGTGGTTTTAAAGCTGTCACAGTGACTTGTCATAATGAGGAGAAACTCATTTTTGAGGTATAACAATATCCAGATCTCCCTGTCATTACAGACATGATATTAAAAAAGACATTTCCTGGTGAACCATAGCTGTGGAGGTTGGCTCTTGAGCTAAGGAATTCAGCTGCACAACATACAAAAGACTCCAGAGCAGCACCCCACACTCTCTTTATGTGCTGTTCACAATGCTTATGCTGTGATATTTTGTTGGCATGCAAAACATTGCTTAAAACAAAATGGCATTCTGCTTCTATGTAAAATGAGCACATTCCTCATTGACAACTTTTAATTTATTGAAGTAGAATTTAATATCAGCTGGTTTATCAGCTACAAAACTAGACTGTACATGACCAGCCTCAAACCAAATGCAACATGTGGCAAAAATAGAGACTAGAGATAAAACAGTGTGAATGTTGGACTTTATTCATCCATTCTCTAGGAGTACTCCAAATTAATGCTAATGTTATTTATGATATATAATTGGACAAAAGTTCAGCCATTTAAACTAAGGCCATAGTATGCCAGCGTGCTTTCTAACACTTTCTATAGAAAAAAGAAAAAGCAAGTCACTCCCACTGAGTTGCTCTTGCTGTAAGTGAATGCTGCCTCTGCCTTCGACTCAAGGTCCCCTTAGATAAAACCGTTCAGCTGATAAAAAGGATGACCTCTCGCTGCACCTCCTTCTCCCCACATCCTGTTCCTTTTCGTGCTCTGT
The DNA here is from genome assembly GCF_021292245.1 of Micropterus dolomieu. Taxonomy (NCBI): domain Eukaryota; kingdom Metazoa; phylum Chordata; class Actinopteri; order Centrarchiformes; family Centrarchidae; genus Micropterus; species Micropterus dolomieu. Next base: position 7,427,608 of record NC_060163.1, on the reverse strand, counting down.
GGAGGCTATGCTAAGACATTTTGAAGGCAGGAAATCAGACTGGGCAATTTCCTAGCGCCACGTGTAACACTAGCATGGTGAGGCAGGTAAGAGAGGGGAGAGTGGTACCGTGGCATTGTGAGGAAAGAGGTATGACCTGTACGGGCACAGAAAACTGGCGCTATCCAAACAGAAGGAAGAAATCCAGCCTAGAGTTATTATTGAGGCTAAACAGAACGGACTGGGCTGTCGTGTCGGCGGAGAGTTATGGAGTGGACATTTTGAGCCAGCATCGCAGTAACTACCGATCTCATTTCCTCCTCAGAGCCATGCAGAATGACTTATTGCATGTTCACGTGTTGTATAACATAAACCATTCAGTGAATTATTTTATTCAAAGCTAATTCAAGTGCAGACATTTTTAGCTGGAGGTAGAGGACTAGAATTGTTCATTAAGGTATAGAAGAGAACAGTAAATTGAACTGGCAACATGGGTATTGCAAAAACATTACAAAGCTGTTGCTTTAAGGGGAACTAAGCAAAGTTTCACTGAGGGTTTCAATGACTAAAGAGTCTCATTAACTATGGAATAGCTCTTTAAAGGTCCTCCAGCCATGACATCACAAACAATTTGAGAAATTCAAATCAAACCTCAAAAGTCAATTGCTGGTTTTAAAGGTAAGGTTGATGTAACAAGTGATTCCTGACAATGGATTTGTTGGCGCCCATCTGAATCTTATTTAGGCCGGGGCTGCGCCTCATGGAGACAATCACACAGAGCTTTGAGAGATAAACTGGTCAGAGAAGCTTAGTTTGGGGTTAAATAATCAGGATACTGGCAGAAGACTTTAACAATGTGAACGTCCGTAAGGTGATGCAACCAGATGTGGCCAATCACCACTGGATGTGATACCACAGCTGGCTTGTTTTACGTCAGCATACAGCTTGGTACCACCGTAACATCCATTCAAGCTCACATACAATGCGCAAAAAGGTAGATCTAATTCTGCAGTGTGCTGATACACACACACACACACACACACACACACACACACACAAATTACATAATGCTGCGTTCACATTGTTTTAGTATGCGGTCGCCAGCCCACCACATGTTTATTGGTTTAAATGGGAAAAATATGTTAAAAGAGCGTGGATGGAGATTGGTTGCAGAGCTTCGCCAACTTTTGTCATAAAGAAAAATCAAATATTGACAACATTTGCAAAACTAAGGTGCATAATGATATTTTGCATTTCTGACACAGTCACCTTTTGAAGTTTCTACAGAAAAGTGTTACTTGATTTTGAAGTGTGACTTTTAAATTGACCCCAAAATAGCATTTTGCATTCAAATTTACATTTATTCATTTAGCTGACGCTTTTATCCAAAGCGACTTACTAAGTATGTCAGAGGTCACACGCCTCTGGAGCAACTAGGGGTTAAATGTCTTGCTCAGGGACACATTGGTGGACGTGTCACAGTCTTATCCACTGCTCCATCACCACCCCTGCACATGGTTAAAACATAGTGCTGATCAACTTCTTGGTGATCTGGCTTTCAATGTGTTTCAGACTGTACAACCAATCAACATGAGACATTTCAGAGACAAATAAAAAGTTTGATTTTTGCCAATAGGCAAAACAGAATTATTATTCCAATGTTGATATATTTATCAGAGGATATATGTCTTTGTAGGCCAAACTTACTTACAAAAGGGATTCACAATTTATTTGAATGTTTTGTATATGTAATTTTGAATGAAGTGAGCAATCAAATGCTCATTATAGTCACAAGTTTTTACACCTTTTCCATCATCACCATTAATGTCTCATTAGCAAGCCATGACATTTCACCGTTGTTGTTTCAACAGAGCAATCTGTAACAGATAACAGCTCATGGTCGAGATAATGGATGTTATTGTCTCTGGCTTATATTAAACACAAACCTGACCTAAACCTAATACGACCAGAATGAAAATAACTGCCATCGTGTGGTGCCACATATTGAGGAATACACACACACGCATACTTTACACCACACACCCATGCCGGAGTCCTGAAATCTGGTTACAAGACAGAAAGTGGAAGCTGACTGGCTCGGCACGCACTCTCTACATGCACCCTGCATTATGAAAGCCTGGAGCCGGACGTGTCAGTGTTTCACTGAACTTCCTTCAGTGTCCCTGCTCCTGTCACTTCACACCATCTCTGCAACTTGACACTTGACACAGGAAAGTCACAGAATATTGTGCTATATCTTTACTTTCTGCCCCAGCTCTCTTCCCGTCGGCCTTGCTGGAGAAACATTGAGAGTTGACAAATGTCCCCAAGTGGAGATGCATTGAAGTGAATGTAAAATAACTTGACAGAATTTTCTAGAGAATCAGTATTATGAAAAAAGACAGAACAAGACAGATTACTAAAGGTGTCGAGAAATAAATGTGAAATGAAACACCGATTTGGACATAAAATGAACTAATCTCAGCCAAGGAGGCTTTATTCATGGTCTCCAGAGCATGAATCCTACGACCTTGGTGATCGTTTGGAATACCTGAAATTCAATAAAGATGAAAATCAAATCAAGCATCAGATGAAATCCATGAAGCCAGATGAAGCAAAAAGCAGCGTATTCGTGGCAGATGTTGATAACATGAATGTATCCAAACAAACAACTTATACAAACATTTTATTGTAACAAATAAAAAAAACGATCTTGCTGGTGGAGAAACACGTGTCACAAATTATCTAAGTATGTAATTTTATAGTATACCAACCAAAACATAATCTGATTAATGGATGTCAGAAGGGAGACTGTACTATGATTCTTACCACTGTTTGCCAAATGGCTTTTCTGTATAGCCAACTTGGCGGTAACTGTTTATGTCATTAAACTTGTCTAAGGCTTCCTTCCTTTAAAAGTGGTCTTTTAATCCGGATGGCTGTGGTTAAAAGCAGGATGGAGGTTTCGGCGGAGGGACGCCGCTGAAGTGAGCCGGCCACGGTAGAGAGATATCATCACCGTTTCATTAAGCAGATCTCTGTGTTTTTTCGGAGCACAGTGACTGTGCAGGAAGAGCGCAGGTTTTCTGTTGGGCCACGCAACTGGGAGAAAATGACACGCCTTTGTTCAAATGTGAAGGAGCAGGTTTGATCCTTTTCAAGAAATTATTACATTTGATTAGGAAACAATATAAAATCATATTTTCATGGTCAAAAAAATATGTTCTAACCAATCAAATGTTCTTCATATAATCTGCAAGAAGCTGCTGCAGAATTACACTTGCACTCAACTTGCACATTCAGCTAAGATTAGATTTGTCCCCACCTGACACCAAATAACCCTCGTTAGCACATCAAATCATTACACACTGCAAGGCATCAATTACCACCAACCACAAGACAGAGAGGGGCCCAGAAAGGAAACAGAGCATTGCTGGCCCGCGAGACAAGCCGTAAATGTTACAAAAGAGAGAGGACCGAAAACACACAGGGATAATTTCAGACGTCTGCACCTCCCTCCCTCACCACCCCCATCTTGCCTCCAGCACAATTCAATAAGCTGTAAAAATGTGCTGCGTTATGGTTGGATGTCTTCCGTCGCACAGAGTAGCGTTTCGCTGCATCAGAGCTTTTCTCCCACAACCTCCGCCCGAATCATGGGTGCTGCTCCCTGTCCAGGGAAGGAAGGAGAGCGGGATCGAGTTTTCCAGTGGCACGAGCCACCCGCTGACAACTGCTATTCTTTCCCCCCCCAAAAACCACCCTTTCACACACACACACACACACACACACACACACACACACCTCCCTCACCTAAACCCAAACAACTGCTCAGCATTAAGGTGTGGATCTGTCATTAGTTAGCTTGGCCTGGCTGGGTGAGACCATTGTTATTGTTAAAAGCGAGGGATGTTTGCACAAGCCATATCTTCGGAGGGAAATGGTACTCCTCTGCGGCTTTTTCGACTCAGCCTGAGTGGTATGGGTTTCCTCTCGCTTTCCCAACCTCTTGTACAGTGTGGTATGATCAGCTAATGCACATGTTTTAATCAGCAACAACTCAGGTTGCTGGGAAATGTGTCCAGGGGCCTGAATGCGATTGGGTCTGTTTTCTACTTTATTTAGTCTGGTGAAGAGTGTTGACGCTGTAACTTTTGGACGGGATTATCTAGGATGATTTTCAGCCCAGGCTTTGGCTTAGCCAATGTCATTTAGAAAGCAAATAAAAAAAGGAGGAACACTGAAATATTGATTCTTCTGAGACAGAAACAGAGACGTGCAGGGAGATTCAGGCAGCAGGAGTTGGGTCAGTGATGGATGCTAGACGGGAGTTGCCAGGGTCTTTTCTAAGTGTTGTTTAAACAGCATGAGGAGCAGAATGACGTTCTGTCAACAGACACCCGGTGCCCAGACGCTCAGATCAGAGCGTGGCAGACACACACAGGCTCGCGGCGGCAATTAATCACTCTGAATCTTCTAAGAATGGCACATCACACTTATCTGAAGGCTACAGGCATCAAGAGATGAGATACTTCCTTCAGATTCTTGCTTAGGAATGTGAATACCTCCGACCTCTCCCTGCTGTCATTACGCAACAGCCACAGAAATTAAACGGTCATCATTTTATCAAGGTGCAATTTCGCCAGGAAAGCTGGCGCCATTTTTAAAGCAATTTTTCTGTCACAGTTTTTCATGGATATAGGTATTTTTTCTGGCTCTGTCACAGGACGGCGTCCCCATTCTTTTTAAAGTGTTACTGTTTTCCCTGCCAGAGTTTTGACAACTCTCATTTGACGGACACCAGCTTTCCGTTGAGTCCTGCCCCCTACTCTGCTTCTGATTGGCTAACCCTAATCTCATCCTAACGCTAACCTTAACCAACACAATCCAACGGAGCCAACGAGTACTAACCAATCAGAGGCAGAATTGTTGAAACTGTGAAGAAAAAAAAAAGAACGCTTTCTGGTCCCACTTGGAAAAGAACGGCTCTAAATACACAGCAAAAGTAGCTGATTTAGGCTCTTTAAATGGAGGGATGGGATTAAGGTTAGCAGTGGTGGTAACCATCTTACATGAATACTCCAACAACAGGAATAGTGGGAAATGTAATCTTCAGACAGATGCTCCCAACCTTCCCAAAAATAACTTCACTGGGTTATGGCCATTATACCAGGGTAATAAATATTAATACACTAATGTTTAAATGTTTAAAATAGAATTAATTTCAGAAATCTGGTCACACGTGTGTAGCTCAGAAATGTAAAGCAGGCCCAATGGGACCCCTTTAGAAATGCAGACAGGGCTTAGCAGTTGACTTCCATTGTTTGCTCAGATTTTTACGCTGTAGCTCCAAATCAAGATGAGAAGTTTCCCAGGATCTCGCCGTGCCGGCCGACCTGCCTGCCCTCTGCACCCTACAGCCTCTGGTCATCCCTGACCCCACACTTTTAATCTACAGTGGCTTAGATACCACAGACGCATATCTCACACGCTGTGCTATTAGATTTACATTTGAAACATGTTTAGAGGACAATTTGTGAAAGTTCCAGATCTGAAATTAAATATTCACTTTAAAATGTTGAGCGTACTGTGTGCTGAGGGTTTATTATCTAACATATGAATCATTGTTTGGACTTGCCTTTGTGACATGTGGAGGAGGGTATTCAGGTGTGTTCAACCATATGTTGATCTCAGATTTGGTTTTTGCAGGTTTTCAGTTTTGACAAGATGTCACGTGGGAATGGAGGTCATGTTCGTCGTAACTTGGGTGTGTGTGTGTGTGTGTGTGTTTACATGTGTGCTTGAGGTATGCAGATCTGCAGATCTGCTAGGTGACAACTGAGCAGATGCTCTTAAAATATATATTTCTCCTTCATGCTTTTCTTAATGCCAACATTCTCTTATTTGTCCGGTTCTGCATCCTTATCATTCTTTCCCCTCCTTCCATTTACACTTCTGATTTTCCTCCTTGTCCTTCCACCTCACCATCTTCTCCCTCTCTTCTTTGCAAACCTCCATTAGCCATATTTACTCTGTCAATAGCAACTCCATGTTTTCCACCTCCTCTGCCGCAGCTCTGTGAGTCAATGCGTTCACGCCTCTGTAGCTTTACAAGCAAACACGGTTGCGTTTTGGGGGCCTTGTGCAACGGCACGCAGCGCACATGCGACCGCAGTGGCATCCCATGAGCTATTAACGCAGAGCCAAACTGCTCCCTTGTATTTGTGTTCAAAGAGAGCATCTTAAATAAGCATGTCTCGTGTAAATAAACTTGCCGGGGGAAAGAAGGAGTCGCTGATGTTAGGCTTTGGTGTTTTGGAACCACAGGCCTAATTGGTCAGGGAAAGAAAGAATTACCAAGTGGTTCAGAGTCTGAGCAACATTACAGCATTCAGAGACAGAATCGGGGCGCAAGAAAAAGCCAAAAAAGATTTTTATCTGTTGAAAAAGAAAAATGCCGTGGGTGTCCATATGTGCAGCTTACAGAATGACCAAGCAAGCAGCCCGGTGAAATTAGCTCTACCTGACATCTGTGAGCTATTAAAAAGCAACTTCAGGTAGCACATGTTGCCCACATTAGCCTGAAATGAGATTTACATTTCCACATCTCCACAAAGCATAATAAACAACCAAAGGGGGCGTGTGCAGGCAGGTTACCATCAGTGACCACTGCAGAACCCCTCGTGTTACTCACTCCGTGTTTGGCTCAAGAGAGAGGACAAAGGGAGCGTGTGTGTGTTTGTGTGTGTGTGTGTGTGTGTGTGTGTGTGTTTGGGGAGGAAATCTGAAAACTGAAAAAACACTTGCACATATACTTGATGCACATTAATTCAGTTGTCAGTAGAGGACAGTGCATTTAGTCAAGTACTGTGCTTATGTACAATTTTGAAGTATTTTTTTATTTTTCTGCAACTTTCTGCATCTACTCCAGTACGTTTCAGAGGGAAACATTGTATTTTTGACTCCACTACATGTCTAAACAGTTCAACGTTTGGCCTACTAGTTACTTTGCAGGTTAAGATTTACTGTTACAGATTAAACTACCCATCAATATGTAAAGCCGTTCAAATAAGCTCTATCGTGACCAGCGACAACATTAAGATGCTTCTTACACATTTTTGCATCAGAAATATTCACCAAATATTGTAAAATGTGGTAAAATAATTCTGAAAGGGGAGAGTACATTTACTTTGATATTTTGCAATTATACTTCTGTACTTTTACTTCAGATTTTTTTATGCAAGGATTTTACATGTGATAGTAATAACCAGGTAAACTAACACCTGTTGAAGACATGTATTGGAAGTTGGGCTTCAAATACCTGTATATTTCCAAAATAAAGAAAGCTGCAATACTGTGTAACACAACGCCTAAAATGTTCCCAACTTTATGAGGAACATTTGGTTAAAAAAAGGCCAGTGAGGAAGTTGAACAGTCAGCATATTGAACAATATCCGCCATTCACCGGATTATTGCTCCGTTGTTGGAAGTGAGATGAGCGATACAAATCAGAAGCTGATGTCTGACAGCAACTGTTGCACTGAAGCAGTCGGCTGGAGCTCCTTCTCCCTCCTCCTTCTCCTCTCCGCCTGCTGCCCTCAATGAGGGAAGAGAGGGAGTATACTGGGTTCCTAGACTGCTGTCTCCCCCTATTGACCTGATGATGCAACTGTATGGACCCAGTGTGGTGAAAGA
>NC_060163.1:7370287-7419834 GCF_021292245.1 Micropterus dolomieu | reverse complement strand
TGTGTGTCTGTGTGTGTGTACGGGCAGACTAGTTTAACCGCGAACCGCCGTTGTGTGTTAGATAACCGCCAACCACCGTTCTCTGTGTGTGTGTGTGTGTGTGTGTGTGTGTGTGTGTTTGGGGAGGAAATCTGAAAACTGAAAAAACACTTGCACATATACTTGATGCACATTAATTCAGTTGTCAGTAGAGGACAGTGCATTTAGTCAAGTACTGTGCTTATGTACAATTTTGAAGTATTTTTTTATTTTTCTGCAACTTTCTGCATCTACTCCAGTACGTTTCAGAGGGAAACATTGTATTTTTGACTCCACTACATGTCTAAACAGTTCAACGTTTGGCCTACTAGTTACTTTGCAGGTTAAGATTTACTGTTACAGATTAAACTACCCATCAATATGTAAAGCCGTTCAAATAAGCTCTATCGTGACCAGCGACAACATTAAGATGCTTCTTACACATTTTTGCATCAGAAATATTCACCAAATATTGTAAAATGTGGTAAAATAATTCTGAAAGGGGAGAGTACATTTACTTTGATATTTTGCAATTATACTTCTGTACTTTTACTTCAGATTTTTTTATGCAAGGATTTTACATGTGATAGTAATAACCAGGTAAACTAACACCTGTTGAAGACATGTATTGGAAGTTGGGCTTCAAATACCTGTATATTTCCAAAATAAAGAAAGCTGCAATACTGTGTAACACAACGCCTAAAATGTTCCCAACTTTATGAGGAACATTTGGTTAAAAAAAGGCCAGTGAGGAAGTTGAACAGTCAGCATATTGAACAATATCCGCCATTCACCGGATTATTGCTCCGTTGTTGGAAGTGAGATGAGCGATACAAATCAGAAGCTGATGTCTGACAGCAACTGTTGCACTGAAGCAGTCGGCTGGAGCTCCTTCTCCCTCCTCCTTCTCCTCTCCGCCTGCTGCCCTCAATGAGGGAAGAGAGGGAGTATACTGGGTTCCTAGACTGCTGTCTCCCCCTATTGACCTGATGATGCAACTGTATGGACCCAGTGTGGTGAAAGATAGAAACACAAAACACTGATTTTCTTTAATTTAAGTAGCTATAGAAAGTGTGATTAGGATACTAAATGTCATCAATTACATCATTTTACTGATAATCTTGTGGATCTTTTATTGCCTATAGTTCTTTCACAGTACTTTTTCTCTTCCAACGTTTTCCTTCATATTTCAAACTATTAATAATATACCACAACTAATAATACTTTTAGTCAATACAAGTATATAAATAAATACTCCATATGTCTGATTCTTTCTAAAAAAAAAAATCCACTAACAGCCATGTAAATATCTATAGGAAAATCAGCCGAATCAAACAGACTATATACTGGCTGCTGTGTGTATGTTTAAGAGAAAGTGACTGTGTGTGTGCGTGTGTTTTCTGTGCTGGTTGGTAGAGGTGGGGGAATGGGATCAAATTCCTTTACTTTGGCGTCACAAGCAGTCGCCCAATCACATACGGGCTTTCCTGCGCTGCATGGTAACGCAGTTATAAAGGCCGCATGCACAGCATTCGCAGTTCAAAGCACTCACGCGTTCTGGGGATTGTACTTGGAGACTAGAAAGGAGCACCTTGCCGTTTCATCCCACAGAGTTGAAAGAAAACTCTTACCAGCTGGCTTATTTTTGCTCTTACAAGTGCGGATCCGCTTGCAGAGAGCACACTCATCCTAGGAGTCTGTCAGAAGGTCGTGCGTAAAGACACTCGCTCTCCAAATCGGTTTTACGCACCGGAGCAAAAGAGAACCGGCTGCCGTTTTTCTTACAATTGAAATCCTTTCCTCAAACTCAACCTGGCACGGTAAAGCCCCTTTAGTGGCCTTTTCTCGCGAGAAAACCCAAATAACTCCCCCGTTTCACGCGTAATTTGGCACCAAACAGTTTTTCGTATGAATCTCCTCGACCCTTACCTGAAGATGACGGAGGAACAAGACAAGTGTCTCTCTGATGCCCCGAGCCCGAGCATGTCCGAGGACTCCGCGGGCTCTCCGTGCCCGTCCGGCTCGGGCTCCGACACCGAGAACACCCGGCCATCGGAGAACGGGCTGCTCATAGCGGACGGTGACTTCAAGAAGGACGAGGAAGATAAGTTTCCCGCGTGCATCCGTGACGCTGTGTCCCAGGTGCTCAAGGGCTACGACTGGACCCTCGTGCCTATGCCCGTGCGCGTTAACGGATCTTCTAAGAACAAGCCTCACGTTAAGAGACCGATGAATGCCTTCATGGTGTGGGCTCAGGCTGCGCGGAGGAAGCTGGCGGATCAGTACCCACACCTGCATAACGCGGAGCTCAGCAAGACTCTGGGGAAACTCTGGAGGTAAGTGCGAATGCTCTGCTTTTCAGCTTTTACACACCGATTTATTTGCAATAAGATTCTCCCCTGCAAACCAAATAAGCTGTGTGGTTTTAATTATTTACATAGTGTTTTTTTTGTCTTGGAAACTAGTCTTTAAAGTAGTACACTGTTAAGAATTTTGGTACATTAATGGTCCTTTTCACGTGCAGACTTCTCAACGAAGGGGAGAAGCGGCCGTTTGTGGAAGAGGCTGAGCGTCTCCGGGTGCAGCACAAGAAGGATCACCCTGACTACAAATACCAGCCCCGGCGGAGGAAGTCGGTGAAGAACGGACAGAGCGAGTCTGAGGACGGCAGCGAGACGCACATTTCCCCAAATGCCATCTTCAAAGCTCTCCAGCAGGCCGACTCCCCCGCCTCCAGCATGGGAGAGGTGCACTCTCCAGGTGAGCACTCAGGTGAGTTGAAGGAAAAGTTGTTTTCAGTCTCCTCAGTAGTTCCAGTTTTAACTCCGTGCTTCTGTGAATGCCTCATGGCCTCCCCCTTTTCTCTTATGCTCATTCAAAACCTTTAAAAGTTTAATTGGTTTGCTTATAAATGACCAAACTTAATAATAACCAAATGTAGAAAACAAAATCTAATCTGTCTCTTTTTTTATTTCCAGGCTCCCAGGGGCCCCCTACCCCTCCCACCACCCCAAAGACTGATGTCAGTTCAGGCAAGATGGACCTAAAGCGTGAAGGTGGCCTCCGCTCTCTGCCCGAAGGCCCCAGCGGACGCCAGCTCAACATCGACTTCCGTGATGTGGACATTGGCGAGCTGAGCAGCGATGTCATCTCCCACATTGAGACCTTCGACGTCAATGAGTTTGACCAATACCTCCCCCCTAATGGGCACCCTGGCTCTGCTAGCGGCCCTGGCAACACCACGCCAGTCAGCTACACCGGCACCTACAGCATCAGCAGCGGTGCCCCCGTCAGCCCGCAGGCAGGAGTCGCCGCAGCCTGGATGGCTAAAAGCCAAAATCAGCAGGGACAACAGCAGCAGCACACCCTGACCACCCTGGGGAGCAGTGGCGGCTCCGAGGTGGCTCAGGCCCAGCACAGGACCCAGATCAAGACGGAGCAGCTGAGCCCGAGCCACTACAGCGAGCAGCAGGGCTCCCCGCAGCACGTTGCCTACAGCCCCTTCAACCTGCAGCACTACAGCCCCTCCTCCTCTTACCCAGCCATCTCCAGGGCACAGCAGTACGACTACCCCGACCACCAGGGGGGCAGCGCTGCCGCCGCCACCGCCTCCTACTACAGCCATGCGGGGGCGGGGCAGGGCTCAGGGCTGTACTCGACTTTCAGCTACATGAGCAGCCCCAGCCAGAGGCCCATGTACACGCCCATAGCCGACAACACAGGGGTGCCCTCCATCCCTCAGAGCAGCCCGCAGCACTGGGAGCAGGCTCCGGTTTACACCCAGCTCACCAGACCCTGAGCCGCCCCCGGAGACTGAGAGACAGCACACTCACATATGAACAATGACATGTGCAGCCACACGTACACACGCCGAACACACACACACAGACACTCCAAAACACTTTACTCCAGGGAGAGTTCCTCCTCCAGAGCTGCTCCCTGAATCAGACACTTGAATTCGAAGAAGCGGAGAGCTGGACTTGTGATTGGCTCACGTCGTGCCTTGCTATTGTATCTTGATAGAAACTATATATATTTTTAGAAAGATGAAAAGACTTAGGAAAATCCTCTGTGAGGACTTATTGATTGTTGATATTTCAGTAGGTACTGTGTATGTTTCTTTCTGTTTTATTCCTTCATACGCTGGCAGTTTGTAACCCATGGGGTGGGGGTGTAGGGTTTGGGTAATTATTTGTACCTGTAGATATAAAACGAAAAGCTTTATATTTTAAACAGTTCGGCAACTAACCACTCATGGTAGTGCAGTATCTGGTTCTCTCTTCAATTTCATGCAAGGAGTTCTGTTTTTAGTTTTTTTTTGTTGCTTACTTTTATGTGCCATTGAGCAAGTATGGTTTGTATTTAAGCTGTTACTTTTTTTTGTTGCTCAACTTATGTGTCATGATCATTGGAAAAGCTATTAGGCAATACAGAGAACGAGAGAGAGAGGCTTGCTTTCACAATGCTGTGCTGTCGTGACGGGGGAGACTGCAGCCCTTTCCACCATCCGTGCCTTCGATTTTTACATTTTCTCAAACTTTTTGTATGCGTGTGTGTGTGTGTGTGTGTGTGTGTGTGTGTGTGTGTGTGTGTGTGTGTGTGTGTGTGTGTGTGTGTGTGCGCAATTGCCACAGCTGAGATTACGCTTACTGCCCAACAGCGTGTGTTTGACAGCTACAGGAAGTCACCTTTGACCCCCTTTGGGTGTCCCCCCTGCAGTCTCCCACCATGCTGGTGTCCAAAACACTCCCCTCACCCTTCCATCTGGTTAAATCCAGTTTTAAAACTTTATTTATTTATTAGCTTTAATTTTATTTGAAAGTAATTATTTTGCATACTATTCTTATAACTAATGAATCCTTTTTGCAATGTAGACGGCATATAATCCCCCCCCCCCACACCCAACTTTTAAAATCTTAGATTTTCAACCCAGGGGGTACTTAGACAAAATCGTACATGCGGTAATTGTCTTTTTTTGGTTTATTTATCTTATCTAAATGTCTATTTTAAGTGTGTATTTGCCTTTTTCTGAGGGTTGGGGGCGTTATCTAATGAAATGTGTACACATTATTTGTTATTTGTGAATTTTCTTTGAGTTGGACTTTTAACAATGGCTGAAAGAACTGGAAAATGTTATCTCAGTAACAAGTTATTTTTTTTTTATTTTTTTTTTTTTACAGTTTTTCTGTTTCTTGTTTGTGCGATCACCAGAGGGGCCGACCATCCTTTTTGCTCTGCAAGCTCCATTTCCTCTTCTCTTAATATCAAAGAAATTATCTTCCCAATTCGCTCCAACTTTTTCCCCTCTGGGATCTTGCCATTTATTTGTACTGTCTTTAAAGAATCTTTTGTATATGTATTTGCAATAAAAAAAGAAAATGCTATTAAAAAAAATGAAGGAAAGTCATTTATCTCCCAGGATAAAACATTCAGTTATGCAACATCACTGTGCTGAATAACATACAACACTGAAGCACCTTTCAACATCTCGTTTTTTTCCACGTGCCAGAGTCAGTGAAAGGGTTAAGAGAAGAGTGCCAAGAAACAGGACTAGTGTTTGTTTTCCCAGAAGCCTTGTTTTTTTTCCCCCTGCTTTTATTTTCTTCCTCCCTCTCTCCCTGTCAGAAGCAGGGGGTGAGGCTCTGGGGGACCTGGAGGGGGGCACTTGATATAGCAAGTGCTGTGAAAGTACTGAAAATAATCAGAATTTATTTCAAGAGAGGATAGAAGAGAAAGAAAGTGGGGCAATCGTGTCCTGCTTAGATAAAATCCTAGTAGGGGAGGAAGAGATTCATAGAAACCGGTCCACACTGCAGAACTGAACTGTAACACAAAAGTTTAGCTCAAGCTTTGCAACCCATGTGTCATGAATGATGTCCTGTGAAAAACCTTATAACTCCAACTCAGGTTACTTTCATGCCTTAAAAACCCATAGAAGTTAATCAGACTGCACAATGGTCAAGACGAACTGTTTTTATTTGTTCTTTTAAAGTAATATTTGGAATATATAGGCCTGCAATTACATAAAAACACAATCTGATGCAACTTTGTGCAACTGACAGTCATTAAATATCAGCTTTGTAGCTTTTACCGTTTTTTCTTTTTCTTTTTGAGACCATGTTGGAGCTCTCCTGTCTGATTCTTAAAAATGCATCGCCACGTTCACAGAAAACTAAACATGTTAAGACCTGGTTTGATAATTGTATTAGATTTGCTAGAGATAAAACAATTAGGTGATCAAGTCAGTTATGCCAGCTTCTCAGATGTGAGATAATTGGAGGACAAATATCTTTGGGTCTTGGACTATTTGGTCAGGCAAAACAAGACGTTTAAGAGCATCACCTTGGGGCGTGGGAAACAGATTTTTTCAATAAAGTAAATGAATAATCGAAAAAGCAGTCGATGTATTAATCGATGATGAAAATAATCTTTAGTTTCAGCACTAACATTAGCTAAAAATATATAAATACCTACATGAGAAGGCTCCTAAGGTGCTCTGTGAAAACGTCTTTGTCTGTTCGAGGGATCAATATTAACCACAGAACTCAGAATGTGATCATTTTGAACACAAGCTGAAATAGTTTTCGAAAGAGGATTAAACATGCAGTTATGGGGGGCAAGAGGTTATGGGAAGGTTTTTTTATTCGAAAGATGACAGCATAGAGATAGGCAGTAAACGCAGGTAGAGAGAGAGTAGGAAATGACATGCAGTCCCCAGCTGGAACTGAAGCAGTTATGGGGTGGTATGCCTGTTAAACACTAGCCTATCCGGACGCACCTTCATAAGATTCTTTGGTTCCTAACCCCTAACCCCTCAAAATAGATAAGACTTGGTTGATTTTAGATAACTGGGCCTATTAAAAATATGAACATAATAGAAATAGAAATACATTCAGGGCTCCTAAATGCTCTGTATGGTACTCAAGAATAGAGGATGTCATATGTTGTTCAGATTGTAAAGCCTGCTGGGTGATTTTGGGCTGACTAAAGCGGACTTCACTTGACTATGGGAAAATACAGCAGGTATATAGATTCTGAGGCTCTACAATGTTGGATCTTCTATAAAAGGGTCTACAGACCAAGGAGCTTACATGATACTGACAACAGTTTGGGGAGCTGAATGAGGGGAAATTTCTAAATATTGTGCCATTTACTCATTATGGCACTGTGGATGTGTTCTTGGTGTCCCTTCAAGCATAGCATCCTGTTACGCAACCACAACTATCACTACTAATTTACAAGTAAAACGCAACAACAAAACATCAATGCACACTCCATGTACTTCTTTCAGTTTTTTCTTAATAGTTTTATGAAATATTAGCTATTGAATATCTGAGTAGGCACACGCTGCTCAACAGCAGACCCCTCCTCTCGGGCCCTCAGTGCTGGCATCTGACAAAGGTCAAGGAGGGGAAACACAGTGATGTCACGCTGCCGGGGGACCAAACACCACGTTCTTAAGATGTGGATTATGTGTTAGGCGACACAATGTTTTCGTACTCATTGGAGGCAGCTTTTGAACACTCCATTTGTGGAAGGTTAAGGAGTCCAACGGGTGAGACGGCGATGTAGCCAAGACTCACTTTGTACTGCATGGCTGCTGATAGACTGTGGCCTTGCAGCTTCATCCCCATGAGGATGTTTTTGGAATAAAAAGGTTTGGGTTATCGCCGCTATTTGATAATAAAAGCAGAGCTTTGGTAAGTAGTTAGTTGAGAGCTACAGACATTTCTGTTACTGATATTATTTAATATTTTCAGCTTCCATATGCCAAAAGGCAGATGCACGAGGACGGATCTCTCTACAGGCTCTTGTCACGTAACAAAAATGCCGACACTGTAACAGAAATAAGATACAGCTCACTGTGTGCAAGAACACGGAAAAAATGTATCAACGTGTCTTTGGGAACAACATGTGCCAGTCTGAACGGTGAAGAGGTCAAATAACATGATTGCATACAGTTGGCGACCTTTTGGTTCAACAGAAAGAGTTGTCAAGGTTCCCTGACTAGTTGACAGAAAGAGAGGAAAGTCTGTTTTGTAATGAAGTTTCTTCACTTCCCCATAGTCAACTCCGTATGAAACGGCAAATCCAACGTGCCTCGTCCTCAACGATAAATATCAGTTCAACATGCAGCATCAGCTAGTTGATTAAAGCTACAGTCAACATTTTGCATGTTGGTGGTTCTGAATGGCAGCAAAAGGAGCTTGTATTCTGAAGACCTCAGAGCCACCTTACATAATGTGAGTAATCTGTACACTACCAACTTGGCTGGTCAGCGATGCTTCCTAGCCAAGGAAAACCAAAGGGACAAACAAAACATAGTAACAAATATAGTTTCTTTACCCATGGTTCAATTAAAATATAACATAATGGAATGATGCAGTCATAACAAATGTTTGAATATTGCATTCAGTGTAAACATCATATAGTTGATGTTTACACTGATGTTTAGAATATATATATAGTATGTCATACTGTTAGAAAGTGCAGACTGGATGTTTAGAGGTCATATTACAACCCTAATTCCAATGAAGTTGTGACGTTGTGTAAAGCATAGATATAAACAGAATACAATGATTTGCAAACCCTTTTCAACAATGTTCAGTTGAACACACCACAAAGACAAGATATTTAATGTTTGCAAATATTCAATCACTTTGAATTTGATGCCTGCAACACGTTCCAAAAAAGCTGGGACAGGGGCATGTTTACCACCGTCTTCCATCACCTTTCCTTTTAACAACACTCAATAAGCGTTTGGGAACTGACACCAATTGTTGAAGCTTTGTAGGTGGAATTATTTCCCATTCTTGCTTGATTTACAACTTCAGTTGCTCAACAGTCCGGGGTCTCCGTTGTTGTATTTTGCGCTTCATAATGCGCCACACATTTTCAATGGGAGACTGCAGGCAGGCCAGTCTAGTACCTGCACTCTTTCACTACGAAGCCACGCTGTTGTAACACGTGCAGAATGTGGCTTGGCATTGTCTTGCTGAAATAAACAGGGGACGTCCCTGAAAGAGATGTTGCTAGGCAGTTATGTTGCTCCAAAACCTGCATGTACCTTTCAGCATTAATGTTGCCTTCACAGATGTGCAAGTTACCCATGCCATGGGCACTAACACACCCCCATACCGATGTCCATAATTTCCAAAAACAATTTGAAATGCGGACTCGTCAGACCACAGCACACTTTTGCACTTTGCTTCAGTCCATCTCAGATGAGCTCGGGCTTTCGATAAATGGCTTTCGCTTTGCATGGTAGAGTCTTAACTTGCACTTAGCGACGAACTGTGTTAACTGACAATGGTTTTCAGTGTTCCTGAGCCCATGTGGTAATATCCTTTACATGATGTTAGTTTGTAATGCAGTGCTGCCTGAGGGATCAAAGGTCACGGGCATTCAATGTTGGTTTTCAGCCTTGCCACTTACGTGCAGAGATTTCTCCAGATTCTCTGAATCTTTTGATGATATTATGGACCGTAGATGATGATTTCCCTAAATTCCTTGCAATTGTACGTTGAGAAACATTGTTCTTAATCTGTTGGGCTATTTGCTCACGCAGTTGTACACAAAGTGGTGAACCTCACCCCATCCTTACTTGTGAATGACTGAGCCTTTCGGGATGCTCCTTTTATACCCAATCATGACATCATCTCACCTGTTTCCAATTAACCTGTTCACCTGTGGAATGTTCCAAACAGGTGTTTTTTGAGCATTTGTCTTTTGTTGCCCCTGTCCCAGCTTTTTTGGAACATGTTGCGGGCATCAAATTCAAAGTGAGTGAATATTTGCAAAAAACAATAAAGTTTATCAGTTTGAACATTAAATATCTTGTCTTTGTAGTGTATTAAATTGAATATAGGTTGAAAAGGACCAACTTCATTGGAATTGGGGTTGTACACATGTCATTCAAAAGGTATTTTTGGTTCCAAGTGGTGACAGTAATCCAGGACATGCAGAGACAAATTATTATCAGATGTATCTATGACCAGGATGCAGGTATTTTCAAAATAAATTGCTACAGACAGAGATTGCCCACTAGTAGTTTAGTTTTTATTTCTTGCTTCTCCTCAGTGTAGAAATGAGATCAATGTAGGTGCCTCAGTAACTTGAGGTGTGGGATAGTTTTTAGCCCCACTTCTACACAAAACTCTCACTCTGTCCAGCTTTAAAGAGTGCTCAGTCCTCGGATAGTGAGGAAATGAAAGAGAAGGAAAGATGGAGTGAAGAGAAGAGGGGTGAGATAAGAGTTAACAACAGAGGGAAAGACAGATGGCAGGATATCAGAGGTGCAGAGTATGGAGCGACTGCGGTCAGCAGCAAGTAGCACATTGGCCCATCTGAAAAAGCCTTCAGTCTCTGCAGCGGTCGCATGACAGGGGAAATGGTAGTAACAAGCGCAGGACAGATGACATGTTTCATTACTTTTCCACAGTGGACAGCCAAGCAGACAAGTCATGTCACATCACAGGCATGAGCACAGACTCCGATCCCAGAGAACTGAGTTAAAAACCAAAAGCAAAAAACACATTTTACTGAATCAGGTTCTGCTTGTTGGACGAGTGAACCTTGAACAAAGAGAGGATTTTAAAGGTTCTGCACACCAGCGCAGGTGTTTGCACTAATTCTGGCTAAATAGTGCCGTGTTCAAGTTAAAGCTGGGTGGAACTATGCTAGAATCACGTGAGGTCACCACGTGATTCATATGAGGGAATTCAGTATCTCTGCTGACTTTTAAGGCCAGATATCTCCCCGTCTAATGCCACTCGCCAGAGTAATGCCCTCACTGTTACGCAGACAGTGTGCCTTTTGTTGCGATATTTTGCCAGTGGACAGTTCATGGATTCCATCTGTGATGCTGAACAGCTGAGCAGGAATAATACATATGGCACAGTGGTTCAGTGGTTAGCACTGTCGCCTCACAGCAAAAAGGTCGTGGGTTCAAAGCCTGGTTTCTCCGGCCTTTCTGTGTGGGATTGTCTCCTGCGACCCTGTATGCAGGATAAGTGGTTGACGATGGAGGGAATCCCGAGGGTAACTGGTGCTAGACACACTGGTCGAAGGATGGTCAAAGTAGTAATACCTTTTCATTTGTAGACTTTTTTTTCTAGCAGTTGAACTCTGCACATTGTCACAAAATAAAGTTACTTATGAAGTTACTCGGCAGTGCACAGCGCACTGTTAGATTTGGCCAATAACGTTTCTTTAAACTCCTCATATCCTGACATTATCAGTGTGCATTCTTCTGGGGAAAACAACAG
This sequence comes from Micropterus dolomieu, assembly GCF_021292245.1. Lineage (NCBI taxonomy): Eukaryota > Metazoa > Chordata > Actinopteri > Centrarchiformes > Centrarchidae > Micropterus > Micropterus dolomieu. The sequence goes on along the minus strand of NC_060163.1, from coordinate 7,408,549 downwards.
CCACAAAGTCTAAATAAATTGATGCCGAATCAACTAACCAACATTCTATTTACTATTGTAGTACCATTCACTACCAGTTTAGGCAGTCAGCATTGTCCACCCTGGACTTCTGATCCGAGTAGGTCAAAGTGACTTCGTAGTACAGGCCTCAGTTCTTCAGTAGAAAGTAGCTCCAACAAAAACACACAGTAAAATGTGTGGATTGTCAAGAATTTTAATACTGTGCAGCAAAAAAAATAAAAATCTCACACAGAGATCTCACTACCAGGACAAATAATCCCCTATCTACTACTTTGCAACAGCAAATACATTGAGGTATTCCCACTTAGAGTGTGTTCTTTCATCAAGGAAATACTGATTTCATACTGAATTGTTCACTCTCAACGCATATCATTTGTTCCTACAACATTGGCTTTAATTAAATAAGGTGAGACAGGAGATGCTTTTAAACAAAATATTTTACCAAATCTATCATCTCTTTCCTTAACAAAAGGGATTTTGTTGCCTAAGACTACACAAGCCAAGAGTCTCTGGTGTCAAAGCCCTTTGCTTTGTACAATATGCCCACTATCCACCCTGACCACCTACTTACGTGTCTTGTGCCAAACAACAATGGAGCACTTCTTGGGCTTGAAAGTACATTCCCAAAATCCACATGGTAATTACATTGTCTCCTAAAAGATATTTATACTATACTATACTATATACTTAAGTAGCCTACCTTTAAATTTCATTTCTAGGAGACAGGGTTGGCATGCCATCAAGTATGTGAGGAGAGAAATAAATGAACAATACACAACATGAGGTTACTTACAATCATCTACTATTGCTGATCAAAAAGATATAGAGAGGTAAAGCCCCAGCCTCTGACCCCTTCCCTTGCGTCACAACACATACTTCTTCTAATTTACAGTACTGCAAACTCTTAATGAACAATGTTTGTCCCATTACAGGCATTTGCAGGACGCTGATCACGGGTGACAATGCAGGTCAGCTGGATTTGAACCAGAACTAATCATACAGGCATGTCGGTGTGACGTCAGAGGCTCTGAGTGACAGCACTAACTGTAGACTGCCGCGCTGATTACCATCCGATACCCTTCCAGACGGGTAGTCCGGTTATAAGCTTGATACGGATGACAATTAAGAACCATTGTTGGAGTAGTGTAACGTTTGAAAGACGGAGCATGACGGACGCTGGCAGGACAGGGAGGATCGGGAACAAATGTTTATCTCATCAATCTCTGAGGTCACTGTAGATGCTATAGCATGGTGTGGTGCGGGGCTAAGTGGCAGGCAGACAGCCAAGAATATACTTCAGAAAATAAAAGGGCGGGTAGCTTAGATGAGTGAATTCCACAAATCCTAGCAATTTGGAAACAGACAATACGCACACTGCTGTGTTGGAACTTCTAACAAGCTAATTGTTGCTTATTTCTGTTAAAATCACAAATAGTTCCAATCCTAATACTGGGTGCTGGACTAGTCAGTCATTTATCTTAGAATATGTATAGTAAACTTGTTTCAAGTTTTAGAAAAACAGATGAAAGGAATGCACAATGAGAGACCGGACAGAGTTACAGAAGCTAGTTGAACAGTAGCTATGCTAGCTAACTTGGTTCAAATCGAATGTATCGCCTCATGAACTGCAATGTTCAGTTGGTCCATGCAGAGCAGGGACTTAAATGAAAGTGGCAGGCGGTGTTAATGTGGGCAATTTTCCCACGGAAAAAAACAACAACAAAAAACAATTAATATTCTAGACCAATTCCTCTCTGAGAATCTGCCCCCTCCTGAACCCATGGGTGGTCTTTTCAGATGCAAAATACAGCACAAAGACGGAGCAAGGGTTAGAGTCCTAGAGCCTGTGATGGAGACACGGAGAGAGAAAAACACACATATGGAGAAAGAAAAAGAGAGAGAGAGAGAGAGAGACAGAGAATATGTCGACTAACAACTCTGGAAAATGGAGGACGGTTGAAGCATAAAAAGATAAATGAGTGAAAAAATGTATGTGGGAAAGATTGTTGACAGGCACAAAGGAAAATCTGATTGGGTTCTAATCGCTGGGGCTTTAATTTCTAATTGTGTGTGTGCTTATGTGTTTTCATGCATGTGTGTGCTTGTGAAACAAAGAAAGTCAACCACAAAAACTTGTGCGTACTCGACAAGGTACTGTGGCTGTGTTGTGGTGTTTTTAATTCCTGCTCACGGGCATCATGCCCTAATGAAACAATGACTTTAATTGCATTTCTGCTGCCATCCAGCAACATGGGAAAATGAAAAACACAACATGAGCCTCAGTCTGAAAATCAACTCATTATTAAAAACAATGGAGAGCTACATTGTTTTTAATTATTTAGCTGAGGGGCAACAATATGTACTCTAAGAGTTGGCTTTATGGTGCTCCAGGGCTGCTTTTATTGCATGATTCTGACATACTGTAGTCAAAACCTACGCCAGAGCATAACTACATGGGTAGTTATGAACTCACATACAAATAAATATATACACATTCATGTGTTTAGGACATTTAATCGTATGTGTGTGTGTGCGTGTCTGTGGTGAATGACCTTTCGTTACAAATCTCCTGGCCCTCCCAACAAGCCACTTCTGATCACAGCAGAAACTGTACATCAATGTGGAAAAGCCAGTCTGGACGATTTTACTACACTTTTACACAGTTGGAGGTCAAAGCACAGGGTCCCAGGTCTCCCTAGGAAACAAGCATCTGGGAAGTGAACAACTACAAGTGGAAAGCTGCAATTGTTTACAGCAGGTTATGTGGTCAGGGTTTGATATGTTTACTGTAAAACAGTGAATGTCCATTACTGACAATATCGGGTATCTGTATGGGTCTCCGCTGGAAGAAGTACTCAGCTGCTTTACTTGTAAAGGTAGAAATACTTCATTACAAGTACAAGTCCTGCATTCAAAATGTTACTTAAAGCAGCAGTAAGGATTTTTTTTAAAATAACTTTTTGTCATATTTGCTAAAAAGACCGATAATCTCTGGGGGAAAAAATGGTTCCTCTGGCTCCTCCTAATGCTATTTGCACCGCTCCCAAGTCAAAACAACCAATCAGTGCAGCAGTGTGAAGGAGCAAATAGCTAACACCACCTTCATATCTGTGTGGTTTTAGCAGCTGTGTCCTAGGACGAGGTGTGCTTCCCACAGAGCGTGGTTGTGCTCTTTATTCATTTCTCCCCCATTCTATGCCTTCTGATCTAAAAGTGTGGGCGAGGGAGGTGTGGGTGGAGCCCAACAATCCACCACGGATTGGTATATCGTGAGCTTCGGCCACTTTTACGTAACCTGTCACTGACATTATGAAAGCTTAAGATGCTCTGACTACCATTTTATTGTGACTTTTAACTAAATCTCAGGTCCTTCATTGGTTAAAGCACATTTTTTTCAATATTTCCTCAGGCATATTTTCAATCTGACGTGCAGTGTTGCTCCTGTTCTGGATATATTCCAATTACTCCCATGCATAGAATTTAAAACCTTGCTATTTTATTTTCTTGCTCTTCTCTGACACGTGAACATTGTTTTCCACAAGCGAGGCGCCTTCCAGTATGTCGTTTAACTTTTCCAGATTTTTCCATTCCTGTCTCTGTCATCCAGAATATAATGAGTCTACCTTTACATTTAGCCACCACTTACTGTCCATATCCAGCTTTTCATTGAGTACAAAAAGCTTCTGTTCCTAAATCCTCAACATTACAGGAAACAAGTGTCTGGATCAGAAACTCAAACTACCAACAAATAACAAAATATTGTCCCTATAGAGGATATGTAAATGGCAGGAGCTATGCATAACACGCCACGTGGTGTTCTGTGGCACCAAATAACACCGGAAGAAAAATATTAGTTTTCCTGCACTGTAATTTGTAACCCTTTAATCTGTACTTGGGCATGCAAGCTTAAGTGAATGTCCTACCCCTGCTGATTCACATCACACAGATATTGTATATACACTCTGTGTAACACTGTGCTTGCTGTACACAGAATGACTCTACTGGAGGAGGTGAGGGACTAAATGCCTTGCTCACTGGCTTATTGATAGCACTTGCTGAGTGCACAGGTAGATCTATTTTCCTTCACTTTCCTAGACTTCCTTGGATTCCAACCGGCAACCTTCCCTCAATCACACTGCTCAGCGGCTTTATGGGGGTCTTAAGTGTTCCATTAGGGGTCCGGAATCTTTCTAGTGGCTTGTAGATTGGAGAGGAAGGGCTTACTATTCTGGCCTTGACAACTGGCCAGTGCTGATAAATCCCTTTGAGTTATTTCACAGCAGTAGAACATTTCACTGATGCAGAAATGAAAGTGGACAGCAGAGCAAACTCCCCAGGACCAAAGCTTATGGGCAGAGAAAGCTTGAAAACGTGACTCAACTCTGCAGTTCCCTTTAACACCATGGACCTTTGTAACATTTTTTTGCTCATTGTTTTGGTGCTACGGCTTTTACTGTTGATTTACTGCCATTGCTCTTACCAGTGTCGTCAATTCCAGATGCAGCAGACAGGTTTTTTTTAGCCAAAAAAGGTCCAACATACCCACTGCACCAGGCAAAAGACAAAGTTAGCATCCAGCTATTAAAAACACAATGGAGCATTAAGCAGTTGAACAGATAAATATTTCTCTCAGGAAGTGGTTGAGACCAAAACTGAGCTAAAAGGACAGTGAATATTGGATTTAATGTCCCTTTTACACATATCCATCTAATTTCTGCAAACATCCAAAATGTCTGTGTGTATTGAATCAACCCGACTCCCCGACTCGTCACATATAGACGCATGGTCAAGACATATCGGTGTCTGTTTGTAACGCACTGGGGATCCCTTTAGCGTCAAAGTTCAACGCAATGGGGGAAGCCCTGTAGCGTCAGCTTTTGACAGTAAAGGTAGGTATATGATATTCAATACAAAAGGCTGAGTAAAGAGGTGGTTGGGGTGGATGGAGGGCCAGACTTTGAACCAGGAAATTGGTATTCGTTTCCCGTGTGAAGCAACAACTCATCATTAAATATTTTTATTTAAGTTACGCAAGTTACTTAAATGTGGGGTGGCGATGGCGCAATGGATAAGACTATGCCTTTGGTGTGAGAGACCCGGGTTTAATCCCCCACTGTGACCCATCCACTATTGTGTCTCTGAGCAAGACACTTAACCCCTCGTTGCTCCAGAGGTGTGTGACCTCTGACATGTATAGCAATTGTAAGTCACTTTGGATAAAAGCGTCAGCTAAATGAATAAATGTAATGTAAATTGCGTAAATTGCATAAGTTGCACAAGAGACGTTAGTTAACTCACATGTTAACTGACTTACGTAGGTATTTGAACCCAAACCATGATGTTTTCCTAACCCTAACCAAGTAGTTTTGTTCCCTAAACCTTTCTAAACTGCAACGTTTCACAACTTTAATGATGTGCCGTTTCAAAATGGCGATGTTTCGCAACGCTAACACGTTATTTTGAAAGTCAAACCAGACGTTGCATATTTATTGATGCTAAACATTGCTAACTTTAATGCGGAGCCCTAAATGTTGAAAAATGGCGCTACTGGGGCACCCAGGGCGTTAAAAAGCGACACCGAAGGGCCTTGACCAAGCGTCCATATGTTACAAGTCAGGAGTGAGAATGTTTTGATTGAACTGATCAACAGTATGTTTTATCACTCATGAATTTAACTTTTTACTTGTAACTCAGTGGGTACACAGCTCACAAAGCGTAATCAGCATGTTAGCAGAGCAGCAGCTTCATTCCTCCATTTGAGTCTAGGCAGGATGCGTTCAGCCACAGTATTAAGTCTAGGTCATGGTTGCATTTTGGCAGCGCTCAAGTTCCAACTCACAATTAATGTAGTTTGCTCATAAAAATGGAAGAAATAAGACTTGAAGCACTAAGCATAAAAATACACTTGTGGTAAGGTTTACTCGTTTTTAGAGGGGGTGATAAGTTTGCCATTACACAGCCTGCGTTGACAGCTGTATTGATTGAAACAGAAGCTTATCTCTTTCTCCAGACGTGTGTGGGATGGACAACTAAAAAACATGGCTGAAGTGCCTCCTATGTAGGCATGCCATAACAGGATGTGTTATTTTCAAAAGTTACATGGAGTCACAAGTCACATTTAATATCTCTTAATGATGTGTGGCCAAGACTGTGGTTACACTTACATAGGACCAAAGACATATCCTGCCCTCAGAAGCATTTAGTTACATAGCAAAATATTGGATTAAGTGCTGATTCTCTCTTCATAAACACTAGTGGTAAAATCAAAAATGTGAGGAATTTGCTAACTACTTCTTCTCTTTGCAGTAGTTAGTTAGGTCCAAAAGGTCAATAGGGGTAATGAAACAACACTTGAGTGACTTGAGTGACTTGAGTGACTTCTTCATATGTCAATACTTGACTTAATTCTAACAGTTGTTGCTGTCTGAACAAATATCTTTGTCTTTGAATGTCTTTTAAGTCTTGTGCTGTTTTTATATCTCTGGGCTCTATCTTCCTCCATCTGTCTCTCAGCTTTGTCCTCCTATATCTTCCCCTCTCTCTCTCTCTCTCTCTGCTGTTAGGCTTTCTGCTCTCACTAATAATTTCCCTTTCCCTTATCCAGCTTCTAAAAAACACCCACTCACCTCACACACCCACCGACCCAATGTGTGAACCATCTTTTCTCCCAAAGATTACACACAGACACAAAACCAACTCACACACATACACAGAGCCACCACATGAAAGGGCCACTGCGCTGTAATAGATAGGCAGGGCTTTGGATGGTGACACCTCGTATCCATCACTGGGGCTTATCTGTCGGCCGAGCTGGGAGGTTCAACACAACGCAGCCAGATGTCGAGGCGGCAGGGAGGGAGATCATCCCATCTCTGCTGTTCTGCAAACTGCCTTGTACACTGCACCACATGGGGTGGGGGACGTGGAGGAGGAGTGGGAGACAGAGAATGAACAGACAGAGGGAGAGCACCAGCTGTTTTGTACCAATAAATAAACATGGGGGGGGTCCAACAGTCACTCGTCTTTTTCTCTGTTTTGCTCTCCCCTAAATATCCTCAAGGGATGAGCAAGTACACCACTATCTGTATCTTTATCTGTATCTGTACTCAGAATGGTGGGGGTTTAACCCGAACATGTGCGGTGCTAACGGAAGTTGTTATTTTAGCCCGCAATTGGTATGGGTTGATCAGAAGTTGCTATATTTATATGAAAACTACTGATACTTTACTTTATTGTCACATACATGTTGCAAAATTCGTTCTCTGCATTTAACCCACCCCTCAAGGGAGCAGTGGGCAGCCGCTGCGCAGTGCCTGGGGACCAACTCCAGATGTTTATTAGTGACTGGTCAATAGCACTGACTGGAGAATCTAACATGTTTTTTGATGGTGGGGGAAACCCCCGCAGAACATGCGGACTCCACACAGAACCCATAACCTTCTTGCTATGAGGCCACAGTGCTATCTACTGGACCACCATACCGCCCCAAACTATTTACAGAACAACCTCAGAATTGAGCTTCAGAGCAATGTTTTTGATGAACAATAATAAAAACAATAATTTTTAATAGGCTACTATATTTATAGTTTATTAGAAAACAGACACTGACGCATTTTACTCTGATGATACTCGCATGAGGATGGCTGGAACAAAGTGTTTGCTTTGGAGGTGGGCTGCTGAGGGGGCTCTGTGTGTCTGTGGGCTTAGCAGGTGACAGGTGAAATACTCAAGTTGACGACAACCTGAAAATTCAACTTTGGTGTTCTGTCGGGAGTTACGTAAACCAACGGTAAGGTAAAAAGAAAAAGTTATAGCAGTTATAACCCGCAGTCATCTTGGCTGGAGCTGAACTAAACATGCCAGTGCCTGGCTGAGAAGGAGTTGGGACATGTAGGGAGGGGCACGTGCCACTGCTGTAAAGGAAAGGGGTGTGCTGGATTTATAACAAGAGCATCATCAGAGACATTTTAGAGGAGACACGCCACTCAATCACATTCTCAATACAACTCTATGGGGAAAGCCCGTAACGGTAAAGATGGCGGTATCCCACCCCTCCCGCTAGAAAGCCAATCGTCTGCTTTTAACAGCCAAGCGGGAAACATATTTCAGCCAATTGTGTGGTTCCACTGACGTAAGGACCTGTGTTACTTCTACTGCATATGCGCGGAAGTGGTGATGGATGCGTAGTAGAAATATAACCGATTGGGAAAAACGCTTTTTAAACCTTATTTGGGGGCTAAGTTGTCAAACTTTTTCAGCGATTTTGATCAGATTTTATTGCTGATTCTATTCACGTAGTTTTTATGTCCCGGTGACCAGTAAAAGTGCAGTTCTCCCCCATTCATTGAGATAGGAGCCTGGTGTTGTTAGTCTGAGCTACCCGGAGGCGTTGTCAAGATGGCGGCTGAGTGGCATGAATTTTGCATCATTGCAACAGAATTTGGCACAATAATAATTTTATCTTGATTGACTTTGTTGCAGCCAGAGACACAAGCATACACTTGGAAACCTTGTAGAGGTTTTTATTTCTGTTCTTCACAGAACAAAGCGCGGACAACATCTGCCGTAGAATAGTTCAGGAGCTACTTGGTGGTGAAAAATGTGCAGTGCATTCCTATACATAATACTACTGCTACTGCATAAAATTACACTGAAGCACACATTAACAACAGCATGTTCAGGAAAAGAACCTCTGGGTACATATAGAGAAAATATAAAATTCCAAATTGAAGTGTAGCATGTAATAATTCTTAGTAGGCTTGTTACTACAAGTGACTCCTTTCACATTATATGCAGCTATTTGATCCATCTGTAACTTAAAATTATTGATTAGAGCATATTTAAGGAACCAGAGATGGGAATGAGAGCAAGGAATAAGAGAAGGGAGAGAGGTAGGATGTGTCATATTATTTGTATATGTGTTGTCATGCATTCGGGACATATGCTCGTCTGCTGTACAGGGAGATAACCTTTATAATGTCACCAGCAGTATCTGGCAGCACTCAGTGGTTTTCTGTCTCACACACAGCAAACCCCACGGCTTTTTTGCACCCCAGCCCTTCAAAAGGGGGCTTATCACTAATCGCAGCGTTGTGATTTACAGCGGCGGATCACCCTGCAGCGCTCACACACAAGTTTTCGGAGTAACTTAACACATGTTAGAGATACTTGTAATACTGGGAACATGGCCAGGTCATCTGCAGAAAATATTCCTGGATGCAGATAATATAAATGAAACTTGTTGCAGAGATGACATCAAGACTGACTATTGGAGACAATTGATTTTGCAGATAGGTTGCCTCAGATGGTTAGGTTTGCTGAAAGAAAGTGAAAAAAGCAATCAATTCAATGTTATTCATGTCAAAAGGATTATCCCTTTTCATAAATCAATGGCTCGTCTTCACCTGTTGTATCAGTTAGTGAGGTGTGTTTTGTTATGTACTGACTTAGATGCAAGAGACCTATTTCTGTCGGAACAGATCATGGGTTTTTCTGATTTACATACACCTGATGTCGTTTTCCCAGCTTGCGAGTTGCTAAGAGGATTTCCGACAATTTGATGAGTTTGTATTTTTAACACACTTCATGGCTGGATCTGGGACTGTAATGGTGGAGTACCAGGAGATAGCAATGCTGGACTGATACATTGTGGGTTTGAGCTACAACACGGTGTGGAATTTAACATAGAGGCTGCAAGAGAATGTCATTATATGACACATATTATACTAATGTATCAAAATCATTATGATAATAATTTATTAACATTAAAATGTTATCATGATGCTGCACCACAAAGTGGCAGTGACCTAGAAGCTAGTTTCAAAAGGTGCACTTCCTGTGATTTTTCTTTAATTGTCATAATCGATGTAGCTAATTGATGGAGTCTGAGATGGCAGTTTTATTTATATAGCACATTTCATCGCAGTAAACTCAGTGTGCTTTACAGTGAAAGACAAATTCTAAGAATAATATATAGAAAAAGCAGAGCTTGAAGAAGAAACAAATAGTTGCCGGTACTCCCCATTCACATGGAGGCGTTTTGGCCCCCGATCTTGTCCCTACTCTGTCTCTGTTGACAGAGATTAGCAGGCAGGCGAGAATGGAAGCGCAGTCTATTTAAGGCCCTATGAAGCGCCAAGATAACCTGACATGAAGAGGGCAGAGGAAAGTACCAGCAGTTTATAAGAAGTACCTGTAAGCAGCGGTAATTCCTGGTACGCTAAAGAGTAAAATGTAGGAGTGCCAGTACTTCAAGCACTGGGTATAAACACAAGACAATGGGTAACATAAGCAACATAAATATGAGAGCGTAGGCATGAGTAAAATGCAAAAACTGAATAAATGAAGCACACACCCAACGTACATTAAACATACCACAGAGCAATAAGAAATCGCAAAACATCAGCACTATCGAATAGAAACCCATGCCCTATCACACAGCCCCACGTGTGATCAGCTGTACAAGAAACAAGTGCTACCATACGAGTAATACAGGCAGAGCTCCTTAACACCTTGATCCAACACTTAATAATGCAACTGGATAGCACAGACATGACCCTGATGATGTCACCAGGGTTATTGTTTTTTTTTAAACATAAGACATTAAACAACTGTTTTCAAAGGCTGAATATTGCTCCCTTATAAGTAAATGAAACCTTTAAAATCTGTGAGGTGCCTCTTTGAGGGTATCCCATGTGCCATGATGCAAGGCACTTTCAACTCCATGTACATCATAATAATGCAAATGTAATACAATGACCTGGCTAAATAGCTGATAGAGGTAAACTTATAAATTGAGGTGATGTTTTTAAACCCCCCCCACCACGCCCAACATATTGTGTCACAATACTAGACATTCTTTTATTAACAATCCAGAAGACTGATTGTATTTTTATCTAGACAGAGGACCAGGTATAAGTACAGTGTGTGATTTCTAAAGTTAGTTCAGAGATTCTACAGATGCAGTAAAAGATATCATCATAACTTTCCATCACGGTAATTGATAGGCTGTCTGGGGGAAAAGGAGCATTCCTGTACCCTGACTCCCGTGTCTCATTTTCACTAATAGGACATTGCACTGGGGAGATTCTGGCTCGGAGAAACAAGGAGCTCGTATCAGAGAGCGGCCAGGGAATGCAGCGAGGCAGACACAACAATTCAGAGGGAAAGTAAAGCGAGAGGAGTGGGATGAAAGATGAAAGAGACGCATGTACAGAATGAAGAGGAAGAGAAGGAATGACAATAATAAGAGCAAGAGATGGAAGATTTGCCAAAGTAGTAGTCTCTGTTTTTTGTTTTTTTGATTTAACGCTGAGGGATGAGGTCCTAGAGCTGTGAAATTCAAGTCATGGAGTGGGAGAGGTGGAACGATCACACATACAGCGAGAAGTGTTTATGCTAGCAGATGCTTCAGACATACCTGATCGAAAGACCATTCTGCAGTGGTCTTTCATCATATTGCATCATGTCATAATATTACAATGCTTGGTAATGTGAGGCTCTACAATGAAAATAACAGTGACAGAAGCCTGTAGGATTTACCAGTAGAAGCAAAATATGACTGGAGTGGATGTTAATCTTGATGTTACTTTCTCAAGATCGTGAAACATGTCGCAGTGCTGCACAAGCTACTAAAAAACATTATAGCCAGCCAATGCAAACATGACTTGCACGACAAATGCTCTGTTTTTCTTGGTTAAATGACAACGTAAAGGCAAAAACATCAATCTTATCCAATTGGTTGCTCCGTATTTCCACGATTGAGCTTACTGAACGAATCTCTGAACTTGTGTTGCCAACTTTGTCACTATGAAATAAGGGATAAAATGTGACCTAATGCGGCAATACGGGTATGGTTTTGTGTGAATTGTATTGTTTGAAGCAATTTGTCATAATGATAGCTAATTTGTCCAATATAAAACACTTGCACTCTTGCCCTGTAGGTTAGAAAAAGTTATGACTAAAAAGAACATAGCTTCCGTATGGTGTACTTTACTATAAGTATAAGACAAAGCACAAATGTGTTTTATTTCCAGTTCATGCTTTCTCAGGCAGTTCATCAGAGCTTGATGAATACCATTTGCAGTTTCATCACTATCTTCATAAAAGTCAAGTAACTTACACCGCACTCCATCAGACACAGAAGAATATCTCACGGACACTGGAAACATTTTTCTGTTTCTCTTGTTTTAGGCGTCGGTGGCAACCGAATAAAAGGTTAAGTAAAATGCTCACCTTCAGTCGGGGATAAGTTCATTCAGGATATCCTGCACAGTCTTTGGTACTAAAAAAGTCATTGTGATCATCTCAGCTTTCATTCTTCCAAAGTGCATCTTCTTCACAACATTTGAGTCATGAAACAATGCACCATTTAGGTTAACAAGACAGTCGGTGCTGAAGTCCATGTTTCCTTAGTTGATTGCAACCTCTGGGTCTGAAGCCAATGCAGAAGTACGATAATCCTTAATTCCTTCTAATGGCCAGCAGGAGGCGACTCCACTGGTTGCAAAAAGAAGTCCGATAGCATTGAACTCAATGAAAAAATGATCCTACTTCTCACCTGATTTATTACCTCAGTAAACACTTTTCTAATGAGCTTATGTTCTCAGTTGGTAGTTTCAAGTCTTCTTCAATACAGCATTTTTAAAAATAATGGTCCCATTTAGAGGAAAATAGACAAAAGAAAGGAATAAAGGATAATAATGGGTATGCTTTAGGGTGTGGCTACCTTGTGATTGACAAGTGACTACTGTGGCTACCTGTCAGTCACAATAAAGGCAGCTTGTAGTGCATTTAACGAGCCATGAACTTGTTTCTGAGCGCTGTCCATGTTTTCGCTAAAGAACTTTGACGCTTTCACAGTGTGCCTTCAGTTTGTGGAAGTTAAATATTTTGGTCACCAAAAATGTCTTGTTCAGTTGTACTAAAACACAGGTTGAAGATTTGGTTACCCGATTGCCTATTTCTCGGATTAAATGTTTTCAGAAACATATTTTAGTGTACTGTTTAGCTCTCATGTGAGAAAGTTTCCGACCCCGCTGCCATGTTGAAAACAGACAATCCACAGCTAAGCACCGCCCAACTATCAGTTTCATCACCCACTAACAGGAGCTTTCATTGGTATGCTGCGTTCAGGTGCGTCCTTGCCAGATTCTGTGTATCTTAATTGTTGTTTTTGCTGCGAGTGTTTTAAAAGCATTGACTAAAAGGACTCTTCACATGTTGAAAGGGTTAAGGATTATCACTGAATTATCACTTGGAAATCTGGGCAGCTACATTTTCCGACTTCATCATCCAACTTTGTGTGACCTCCTTCAGGAAATGTATTTTTCCAGTATACATGTACCATATCTGACAGCACGTAACTGCAGACTGAACAAATACTCCACAACAAGCTCTCCAGCTGATGCTCTTTCCATCGTTGATTACAGTTTGTTTTACATCTTCCTGCATTTTGTTAGGAGTTATTATGTATTGTATTTTGGTTTTGCTGCCAGCTGCAAATTCCCCAAAAGACTATTTAGTATTAAGGTCTATGGTGTAAGCCTTTAAAGAGGGTGTTCTTTACTGTGATTATGGGCACAAAGGAAAACACAAAAAGACAGCATGTGTGCTGAGTAAGGTAGAATTAAGAAAAATAAGCTACTTTATCTATATTATGGCAAACCAAATGTGACTAACAATATGTAATACTTAATGTTGTCTATGGAAATATAGTCATTTTCTGAAGCTAATACAGCTTAACAAACACAAGACATTATGACTAAACCTGCGCCAAAAGCTGTTGTCTTTGCATAATCTCCACGCCGACAGGCACATTTTACCCATGATTGTGAAAAAACTGCTTTATACATCAAATTAGACATTTGTGATTAATACAGAAATATGGTGTTCACACTACAAGGTAATCTCCCAAGAATGTGTGCAACCAACAGCAGAAGCCTTTGGTTACACTGGGTCTCTCCCAGGTGTAAATGTGCGAAACTGTGAGAGTGTAAATAAGGACATTTGGTGAAAAAGAACATACCTGCTGAGTGAATCTTCGCTGCATAAACAACATTTTAATAAAGTAAAATAAAGCTCGGTAGGAAGACTAGTGTGACCAAACAGATCACTTGGCAGGAGCTCAGCACTGCAGTATTGCATAAATTTAACTGTTTCTCCCCCCTATATCTGTATTTATGGCATTTTTCCTGGTTAGAAAAACTCCCCTGTTCCTGCATGTGATTATTTTGATTTGGAAGAATTAAGCTTCGGGGATGGTTGCATAAAGAACATGCTGATATGGTCTGATCTTTTTCCTTTTAACAGCAGTAACAGCTCCAACAAATGGACTGACAAACAGACAAGAACATTTGGTCACCAGATTTTCCTCCCATGCCCCCCCCCCCTACCCCATAAGTAAGCAATCTTATGTCACTGTCATTAATAGCATTCTGCTGTTCATGCTGCACTACTGCTCTTTTTCTTTGGCATTCCAGCACACATATTTGTTAAAGGTCCACATACACTAATTAATATATTCATGTACCAAGTGTAACTAAAAAATAATCAAAAAAGCAATATTTGTTTTCAACAGCATAATTTTTTGTGAAAACTTTAAAACTTTAAACTTCTTAACCCCGCATTGTCATTGCTAATGTTAAGAAAGAAGCCTGTAATCTGGGGGTAATTCTGATGTGGCGAAGGGGAGTAGTCTTGTTTTGTTCAACTGAGACATTTTACCAAGATTAGGTCATTCCTTTCATTTGCTGATCTATAGAAGTCGTCCAACGCACTTTGTTCTGGTCTCAAGAGGCGAAACTTATTTTAATTTACACAAAACGATACTGCCCTGCTTTTAACACGTTCTAAGAGAAGCCACCACATCACACCGATCCTTGCTGGCCATCACTGGCGAGTTTTAGATTTTATTTAGCATCACACCGTTGCCCAACAATAAAAGACAACATTATGCAACTTTAAATGGAGAAAGTTTGATTGATTGATTGAAAGACCAACATTAAGTCTGTGCTATTATCTTATCACAAGCAAAAATTGTCTCTCAAAGCAAACCGTTACTTTTCAGTTCCTTTTTGGTCTAATTTCCCTAAACTTTGGCCCCTTTAGTTTAATTCCTGTAGGTCTTCTCACAGAGAGAGACTTATTATGATATAACAATGAACATTACAGTCTAGATTTAGAGGGAAATTGCTGGATTTCTTTATATCACCATACAGAAAACAGGCACAGTTCTTCAAACTGTGTTCAAAGAAAATAAGTGGTGAAAGGAGAGGACAGCTGATGAAAAAGTCTGGTCAAACATTATTTCCCACTTTCTAAAGACAAAAAAGGGATTCCATTTATGACATGTGTTACTGGAAATGTGGTCCTTTTTGAGAAACACATCTGCCATGACAAGAAGATGTGGGCAAAGTGTGGATAGGATCACTGCTGGTAGCTGCTAGCATCAACCAGAAACAGATCAGCTGTCAAAACAACACCCACTCAGCCAGAGAGCGTTTAGGACATGCAGAATGGATAGAAGTGAGCGGAGATGTAAGGAGGAGGGCAAAGGAATTCTGGGATGCACAGACCATCCTCCCTCTGCTGGCCTCCTCTCGGCCCCCCCTCCTCCCTGCTCTCCCTTCCTCAGTCAGGAAACCCCCAGCGGTTTTGAGTAGAAACCAGATCTCTCATCTCTCGTCTGCATGTTGCGCTGGGATGTCCCAGGCTCATTATCCCGCTCATTATACTCCCCTTTTATTCCCAAACATAAATACTATCTCCCCCGTGTCTTTGTCTGTCTCTGCCTTCCCCTCTTTTTCGCGATCTCTCTCTCACTCTTTCTGTTTCTTCGTCTCTCTCTCTCATGTCATATTTTTCTGCATCTCAGACCCCCCACCTCCACCTCCATGTCCCCAGTGGACCATTAGAGGGCCAGTGATGTAATCAACTACTCATTAGTCATTGTGATTGACAGCTGGCATTGTGGGAGGGGGTGGTTTGCACGTCCGTGGGTCAGCCTGTCATTGCTGGCCAACTTCTTGATTTAATTTCAAGACAGAGTGAGAGAGGGGATGCTTGGGTTTTGGAAGAGAGAGAAACAGATGCATACAGAGGTGTGTGTTTGTGTGTGTCATTGTGTATCAGACACTGGAAGGTCCAGGGCCAAAACTGGCCTGGAGAGAGCTGTCATAGAGTAAGACATATCTTGGATGGCTTGCATGCAAGTTCACTGTTTCACCGCTATGGGAAATCTAGCAAATTAGATACATATGCTATAATGCACACCCACCTGCCCTAAAAGGCACTCATAAATTTGGAGTCGCAACATGGCACAAAACACAACATGTCCTGAAATCTATCCATGAATTCACACCAGACACTACAGAGTCCGCAACGGAAGCGTCCATCTGTTCAGTCCACACCAATTCTAACCTCTGTCTTGGCCGTCACTGTTCTCAGAACCAGCTGTCCCGTCAGCAGCATAGTTCCTGAGGTTCTGAAAGGATATGGGCCAGCCAAATTTTTTTGTCTTTTTTAACCAGGCTGACTAATATTACCCTAGATATCCCATGGCTCCATGAGGAAGAAGAACATTTCTGTATTTCTTTTTACTTCTTTCATTTAGTTTTCCCTACCCATTGTAGCTCTATATGCCCATAATCGAACCAGAAAGCCCACTGTGAAACTAGGGGCCTTGAGCCACCACTATACTGGATGTAAAGTAGAAGATTTGCTGCCTATGGTGTAACCAGTGTAAGCAACAGAAAAAATACACTGAGTCAGAAAAAACCCCAGAGAAGTTCAAGTATTGATGCATGTCATGCGTGTTTCTTTGAGTCGACAGATAATGATAGATGCATTTGCAGACAAAAAAAATGCATCACAAATGGTGGTTTGTGCATTGCCCTTAACTTTTACACATCGTATAATAGAATTATCTTTTTGCAGCTGCATGAGTTGGTGATGCAAACACTGTCAACAAATCTGTCTGTGGCTCTTAGCTCCAAGCCCACTTGTTTCTACTAAGGACACACATCTTTAATTACCAGTGGTGAATATACTGTATACTATCATTTTAAAAATACATGCTAAATCATTTCTTAACAGCTGGGCACTGTGGTTTTAGCAAATGTTACTCAAACAGGTGTGTCATAATGTGTTGCGGACTTTTTCAGCCGTGAATGTGGTGCTCTGGTGAGTAGGATCAGATCAATGTTGGTTTTTGTCTCTTCATGGGATTTGTTGGTATTTTATTGTATTTTAAATAAAACTTTCATGGTCCATCTTAATTGTGAATCATTGTCCGTTACACTTGTTGCTATTTAAATTCAATGTAAAGCACAATAAACAAGACTGAACTCCACCCTGTTCATCATCCTGGCAGGGGAGACAGATGGTGAGTGCAGTGTGCTGGTGAGAGTGACCTCAGTTGAGGCTCCCCAACTGAGGTCACTCTCACCAGCACAGAACGACGGCTTGTCTTACTCCTGATTTTCTCCTGAATACAAATATTACAGCGGTAACAACAAGTGGCTTAATAACATGTCAGATCAAACAACAGTCATTAATCAAAACTTCCTGCCTACTGTCTCTTTCTCACTGAGACTAAGGCCTCTTATTATGTGGCACTCCACACGAGTAGCAATTGAAGCTGTCAGTCTTTGTGCATTTCTATTACACCTGCCAGACTATTCCTCCTGGAGATGGAGTGACAGCAGAACAGCTGGTTGGTAAACAGCACATTAAAAGTATGACAGGGGAGCATCTGTAAAGGCAGGATCATATGGAAATCTGATGAGAGGATTTTCAAGTATATTTTCTGCACTTTACAAACTTACACAGCTTTACTTCCAAGAAGTCACCTTCACTTTTTACCTCATCAACACAAGGGACAGTGATTTTTTTTCAATAAACTTCACCATATCAGCCCTCCAAACCATTTTGAAAATTGAAGTTGAAAATGACACATCTGAGTTTAATGTTGCATTTGCAGTGTCCCCTCTATTCAAGAGAGCGCAAACAATTAAAGTTTGACAGATTGATAATAATGAAAAGACTGAGGGACAGAGTGTGAAAGTAATGGACAGAAGAGCGGCAGGGAAAGATGGATGAGGACAGTGAGGGATGGACAGATGATGGAAGGAGAAGAGGGAGGTCTGACGTTGATTAATGACCCTCCCAGTTTTGTGTGTATGTGTGTGTGTGTGTGACAATGTGTGATGTGACGAAGGGTGCCAGTGTTGTTGTTGTTATGGCCACCAACCACTGTGTCAGACTTGTTTGGGACTTTTATTAAATATTGTATTAATTCTCAGTGCAATAATAAGCTACACTGATAAAAATTAAAAAATAGTAACTGCTAAAAAATAACCTTTTTAAAAGCATAGTTAAGGGACTGTCTGGAAATTATTTGGTGGGGAGAGAGGGCAAAAAAGAGGGAAGGCTAATTGTATTTTTGCTTGGAAAGATTCCTTGTAAATCTAAGATCGCCAAATTTATACTG
Source organism: Micropterus dolomieu (assembly GCF_021292245.1). Taxonomy (NCBI): domain Eukaryota; kingdom Metazoa; phylum Chordata; class Actinopteri; order Centrarchiformes; family Centrarchidae; genus Micropterus; species Micropterus dolomieu. The sequence continues at coordinate 7,390,038 of NC_060163.1, read as the reverse complement.
AGATTTGTTTGTTTGTAAAATAGAAATCTGGAATACATACAGTAAATTAATATCAAATAGTTACACCAAATGATGGCTTTTGTGTGCGCACGTTATAAATGTCAAGTAGACAGACAAAACCAAAACACAACAGTCATTCTTCATCCACACCGAAGGTCATAATAATTCCAACGCACAATTGTACTCAAACCAGAATTCACTGCAGGTGTCACGGCAGGGGGGTTGTGACAGTAGAGGTGTTTTTTGAACTGACGCGCCTTTTGACAGGTCGACATCATTTGTCGGTGCCTTCAAGAACTGTGAGAAATTGATTGGTTTTATGATGTGTTTGCTGTGTTCAGGGAAACATCATGGTTTGGGTTAAACGTACTACTTCGTTAAGGTTAGGTGACCTTCGCTGTAATGAACATGTCATTAAATGGTAACTTTGGTATTTTTCAACCTGGAGCCTAGTTTCCCATGTTTTTGTGTCTATGTGACAACATTGGGACAACAATTTTTTAAAATGGCAGCAGCGAGACAGTGCTGCAACATCGCACAATTTTTCTTCAGAGGACAGTCTCAGTAATTTCTGTACAGTCCCTAAGTTCTGAATGTTAAAGTGTTTGGTTTTTATTTTCAGCTATTATCTTTTTCTCTAGGGTTCAATCCAGTTATTTAACTTCAAACTGTGTTATTGTCTCAGGCGACAGAGATTTTCCTTAAACAATGAGGTTATTTCTCCCTCAGAAGGGAATATTTGTAGATGTTTGCATGGCTGAAGGCCCGTGTTTACCTCCAATGCAAATGTAAGTTAATGTGAATACGGGTAAAGAAAAGGTTCATGTCCAGATGAAGATCACGACGTGGTTTAAAGTTCCTGAAAAAAAATAGGTGGAGCTGTCTTAAGATTATTTTATCGAACTACTATTGGTCAAACTTCAACTTTTACACTCAGCAAGTAAAACAGTGTTTTCACTCACCTTTATAAACTCTCAATATCATATAATAAGTCTTTTATGTACAAATGAACTTGCATCATACCACCACACAATTTAGTTTCAAGGCACAGACAAACTCCTGAAGACCATGAACTCTGCTCTGTCAACTTCCTGTCATTAGCCCACCAGATGATAACATCCCAATGACATCACTGCTCAGCTATCATTTGACTGACTGGGTCGCTGCTGCAGTGATTGCAAGGCCATTGATAGTGATTGGTGATTGTGCTGGGATGGTGATTATGGTAAGCAATTGTGTACCAATTGTGTGTGTGTGCATGTAATAGTAAATTATGCTCCGGTCAGTCATCTGCAGAGATGTGTTCACATTAAAACCTGATTACAGTTCAACTTGCTGACCCTAACCATGAACCCTGACAACCACACGGCTTCTTCCTCTTCCTTTTCCTTCTCCCCCCTTTTCTCTCATCACTCTCATCCTTTCCCTTCTCCCCTTCTTCTTTCTTCAGTTTTGATTAGATTAGAGGTACATATGCTGTTTAGCAAAATAATCCATGTCGTATCACCTTCAAGAAACGTTTTTTAAAGCCTGAGTTTCATGACAGATGGTTCAAGAGCAACAAGACCATGGCACCTCCAATGTTGTGATTAGACCTTGGGTAATAATATCTGACCATACAGGCAAATAGTGCTCAACATAGTTGCACTCAATTATAGTGTTTGTTGTGTTGGGAGGTATAACATAGCCCCTCTGATCTTGGTTTCAAGATAAAATGATTTTGGCTATCATTCCTTTCCATTAATTACAATGGATTTTCAAACCACAGTCATGGGCTATTCAAGTCCTGGTTGCACCATCATGGAATTGTGCTAACCACAAAGCCAAAAAAGATACTTTAAACTGACCCTGCGCACCCCGCAAAACTCTTTCAACCTTTCCCCTAAATCCTCTCTCAAGTGAAAAATGAATACAAATCCCCCACAGTCCTCTTTGGCTCTATCTCTTCACTGGTTCTGGGCTGCTTTTTACAATCACTTTTGCACACATACACATACTTCGTGGCCACACAACTGTATTTAACACCTCTAGCTACCCCACCCTGACTCTCCTGTGTGTCTTTTCACCCAGTGTGCTGTGAGCCAAACTGCTGTAGGCAAGTAATACCCTGGTAGCGGAGAGAGAGACAGAGAAGAAAAGCTAATGGCTATGGGTGACTAACTGCCCGGTGATACTGAACATTAAGGGGCGAATTTACTAAAGGATTGCACAGCCTTTGTGCCGGCTGAACCTGCACAAAAAAGACAAAAAAGAAATGTAATTCTCAAAGCACTCACAAAGGGTGAAATGCACCCCTAACTGCTAAGTGTATAGTGTCTTGGTGCTCTGGTGCTATTTCCACATATTTGTTTTTATGAATTACGAATTATGTGTGCTGTGCACTGTGGGTTTATCAGAGGCTTTTTGCTAAAAACAGCTGCCTACTGCTACTGGAAATGAGGTGAATTAGAGCGGTGAAAGGGAACGAAAATATTAATTTGTGGGTAATAAAACCAAAACAATGTATGACGCTAACGCTAAACGCTAGTAGCACTTCGCTAACTAGCTAGCTAGCTAGTAAGGTCATTAAATACATGCATGTCGACTGGCTAACCCTACAGCTGTGCACATCGGCCTACCTAGCAGGTAGGGTTAGCCTCCTTTGTGTTGCAACGCTATAGCAAACTTCAGCGTATCATACACAGTCAAAATCGACATTTTGCGTACAATAGCCACGGTTTTGTCAAAGTGTATATATATAAATGACGCCTAAGATGAGAACGGTTGGTTGGGATAATTCTTTTCCGGTTCTTCATTACATACAACTCCTTTCACATTACACATGGTAATTTCTTACAATGTTAATATATAAATATTTTTAAGTGCTTTAAAGCTTTAAAGATTATGACTCCATCCGAACAAATGCATGCATCTTTGCAACCAAACAGAACAGCAGCCGATTCCAGTAATTCTCTCACATTTCCATAAAAAGGTGTAGTAATCGGAGTAATCAGCAGCTTTGTTGGAATGAAAACCTACTCGCTCTCGGAACATTTGGCACATAATTTCCGCCACGCATAATCAATCCCCTCATCTCTTTTATGATCCCCAAACGAACCCTTTTTGGGCTTTGTGCAAGACACTGGCAGAGAGTTGAGAGTCAAACTGAGAAGGAAAACAAGACTCTATGGTTATCCCATGAGGAAAAAGCAAGCAGAGCAGTGGATGTCCAGGTAACCTCAGGCAAATAAGATTGTCTTCTTGATAAAATAAGAGGAAAATTGGTTGGACATCACCTTAATTCCACAGAACAGAATCGAGTAGAATAGAAAGGAAAAGCATACCACATGCACTCATGTCCACCAGAGCTTCGGTGTGTGTCCAAGAGATGGATATTACCCGCTTCACTGACTACCTCTCTCTCTGCTTATATGTTGTTTCACAGTCCAACGGATGATCAAGTTTCCGAGCTGCAATCTGTGGTGAACAATGCATTGCCAATAACAGCGTTCACATGAGTCTTGATACTAGCTCCGGTGAGTGCCAATGCCTAATTTTAATTACGGGAAACCTCTTGGTTCGCCAACAGCTTTATCACTTCTAATTGCCCCTGTTTCAAAACTATGTTGTCTCCACGTTGAGCAATACTGAGCCCCTTTTTTGGAAGGTGCAGTGATAGATGTTTGGGAGTTTATCCTTCATGTGTCCTGCATGAACACTCCCAAAATATTGGTTGTCACTTCCAATGATAACTAAGAGTGAATAACTAGATTTTTCCAAACGTTCCCTAAAAGACAGAGAGAAGCTGCAAGAATAACTGAGTAGAGCAAGCAAAAAAATGAACCTTCTGCAGTGGCTACATCTGAGATGCTGAGCACAGAGATGCATCTTAAGATCATTAAGCAGATATATTGAAGGCAGTATTATCGGAGCAGTGTGGATTTTAATGAATGGCTGATACAGTAGAGAAGACACGATCCCTCGGGAGAGGGGAAATAAGAGGAGCCTGGGGATGACAAGAAAGGAAAATAGATTATGGAGAGAGTCTGAAGGAGGAAATACAGGAAAATACCAGAGGGTGAAAGGTGGAAAAACAGCAGAGAAAAGCAGCAGAGAAAAGCAGAGGATACAGTGTCCTCTGGAAGGCCGGAAAAAGAAATGTTGATATGCTTTGCAGAAAGCTCTCCCTGAAATATCATCTTCTCCTGAATCTGAGGACATACATGATGAGAATCAAGAGAGTAAAAAGTGTGTTCTTTGACCTGCAGCTGCAGCGCCTTACATATGTCCGGCAAGCAAAAGCCTACTGAAGCCTCACTATAACAAGCACGATGATGAGGTGCCTATGAGGTAGAGGTGGAGACGGAAAAGAGGGAGAGGAAGGGCTGGATAAGACGACAGGATCAAAGTCAGATTCAAACCGGATAGCTCTCTCAAACCTTCCCGTCACTTTAGGTCACCCTATGTGCTTTGTCACCTTATGAATTCTCATGGAGCGTTTTATGGATTTTTATGATTTCCACCCTTGGCCAAAGCCACACCCTGAAGCACTGCGCTACAGTTTCAAATGGAAGTCTTTAAATTGAAAGTTTCTAAGTTAGTGTATATGTGTAACACCCATAGAACTTACTCTCCCTCAGTTACTTTGTGTTACTTTTAAATGAAATCCCTCTTATTTCCCCGAGGTGTCTGATACCATGAACTGAGCTCTGAAAGCCACCTCACATGTTAGCTTATGGTCCCTGACACGCAAATGCACACTTGTAATCAGACACACAAACACTCTCACCCACACTGACATTTGTGGATTTGAGTGAAATGTCTCGGCAAGTATTGAATGGATTACTATGAAATTTGGTGCACGCATTCACCCCTCAGAATGATATATAAATAAATCGTGATCCCTCAACTATATCTGTAGTGCCATCATCAAGTTCAACTTTTGTTGTTGGTCCAATACTTTGGTTTATGACACACACTCACACTGCATACATGCAAAACTATTCCCATCACCCTTAGCTGTATTTTGTATTTAGTGCTAATAAGCAAATGCATGCTAACATGCTAAACACGATGGAGAGCAAGGTAAAAAGTCTGCCAAACAGCTGCATATTAGTTTTTTCATTGTGAGCATGTTGCTATGCTAGCATTAGCATTTAGATCAAAGCCCCGCCATGCCTAATAACAGCCTCACAGAGCCGCTAGCACTGCTGTGAGTGTTGGTCTTGTTTTAAATTATTGGTTTTGTCATATGACATCCTGCCTGTTTATATTTTTTGGCAACAAGGAAAATTCAAATAAACTATCCAGTTCCAAAGTTTAGAATATGACGCACTGTTTATTGTTGTTTACATTGTGCCCTTTAAAACAAATGGCATTACCTACCCAACAAATCAAACAAATTTTAATAAAACATGCTGTGAAAGCACTGTTAACCTCTTCCCCCCATTGGACGTGTGCTAACACATGAAGCCATCAGACATGGAGTTGGAAGACGACCCACAACATCTGGTGGACATTTTGTCAAGAGTCATGGCCCCTCTCTTTCTCTCTCCTGCTATTTGTTTGTTTTCTTTTCCTCCTTCTCTACAACCATTCTACTGGCTCCTGTCATGCCGGCCTGTGCCTCACTGTTTGCGAAAGAACCCGAAGGGGAGGAACTGAAGTGCTAACTAAATTGTCGACAAGTGTGTGCTGAGGTCAAATAAATTGTGTGAACATGTGTGTAGCCATGTGTGTGTCCACACTGTCAAGCTTTTGTGCAGTGGTTTTCTAATTTAGAAGACTGGTTTCATACACTACTCATTAATCGCTGTCCTTTCGACCCCTGACATGGGAACAAAATTATGTCTGACAAACTAGACTCCTGAGGATGTAGCAAAAAGTGCAGCAAGCTCAGCTAACATGTAGTAAAATGAAGGATACTTAAATGGCTACACATGTTCGTAAGTCATATCGGCACATTAAGAAACATGAGCTTGATACCAGAGCACAAACAGCGTGTTAACTCAGGCCCTGCTCCTACAAGTTGATCTCATTTTACCTCCATGGCCCTGGTGGTTTTGGATCAGGCTTTAGACTCGGCCCAGTTTAGCATGGATTCACTTGAGAGGAATTGGCCTCTTCAGTCAGGTCGGATCCAGAACTGAGCACTGCCACAGGGAGTAATTGGGATGACATATAAGTCTGTGAACGTGCGTCCATGTGCACAGGCTTTTATACAGTATGATATGTAGCTATAAACTGGCGTGTTGTCACACAATTTGTGCATTAATGTAGCCTATAGCAAATGAGGTCAGCAGAGAAAGCGTAATATGAAATAAAGCCTTTACTATGGCCTACCTACTGGCTTTATCTTCTTCCTTTCACTCCCTTCTTTAGCTGTACTGAACATGTATCCTTCTTAGTCCCCTTAATCTAACCTTCCCCGGGCCTCATGCAAGAACGTTAGTGTATTCTTATTTAGTCGAATCAGAATTTTCAGGTCTTGCTTATGGTCGAATCATGTGTTTTTGTGTGGCGGGCGGCACGTTGTTACACACGGTAGCTCCGCTTTAATCCAGAGAAGCTGCAGAGCTGCAGTGTCTGTTCATTACACAGTGTAACTTACACTGTACATTTCCAGCTAAACTGAGGCTAACTGTTGACTCTTTTCTCTCTGCTCGCCTGCCATTCACTGGCATTGTGCAGAGTTTTGCGTGCACGCCGTGCCTCCGTCAACTGTATGCGCTTTGTGGTTCCTCGCCGGTCTATTCCAAGTAACTGTTACACTTCAAACACTTTAAAAAGATTTACTGAGAGCTTCTTTCTTTTCCCATTTTTATTTACAGCATTATATGTTGACATTTATATCATAATAGGCTGTATATTAACTTATTGGGAGTAAACCAGTAGTTGAGACGTTGAGCTCCCATTTAACCAAAATGGTATGATCCTACTGAAGCCTTTACTACTGCTACTAGTACTATTTCTAATACTACAGCCTACTACTACAACTACTACTGGCTACTACTACAACAACAGCCTATACTACTATGACTACTACACTACCTACTACTACTACTACTACTACTACTAGGGTAGGCTATTCTACTGCTACAACCAATATTACTCCTTCTACTACTAATTTTACTACTGCTCTCAATCTCGTCATTCCCGCACAGGCTTTACTTGACAGGGACCACTCTGAGCATGACATCCGATGAAAATGGCTGTCAATATGGTGAATTTCAGGGGATGACACAATGTCGGGCGTCATAACAGATGGGTATTCACCTGGACAACGACTTGCATAAAGACCCCGAGGCAGCTGTTGCAGTGTTTTCCAGCAACTGCGTAATTGTAGGAGTTGTCATACCGAAATACTCGAGCCAACAAAACCAGTGTGGTCAAACTTCCAGTAAATTCCTTTGCACTTGATTTCACACTGAGCTTCATTTAATGCATTTATTTTAATTGCTGTTGATTTTGGTAACGTTTAAACGTATAACGCAACTTCATGTTAAATAAATGTTTTGGATGTTTTCCCAATGTGAAGGAGGTAGACTATGACTTGCTGATGACATGCATAAGGACCATGCAAGAGCTCTTTTTTATTCACTGATTCACATGTTCATGAAGGTGCTTACAATTTATGTAGTAATTTGAATTTCATCAACTCATATGTGTAGCACAAAAACCCTACTCAAGGTGTTGCCACACAAGAAAAAAAACATTAATTAGCAGATAACCACGTAAAAAACCATACTAGGATAGGCTTTGTTCTTGTATGATGCTTTAGTTACCCATGGTAGCCGTACACACACATGCATTAAAGCACACTAATCAAGCTTTCCAACGCCTCATAGCAGCACCCAATATCCTTCTAAAAACAACGATGACCAATTCATAGCAAGTGCCCTCATAAAAAGCATCTAGACGTGTGACTGCTGATGGAAACTCTCTGTTCTCCTAATAGTTCTGGAACACAACGCGGTGTCCTGTCCACTCTGAGAAGGGAAAGCGCTTGGACGAACCTTTAAAGGTGCTTCACTGAGGTGAACCGTAAGGTGTTTATTGGCTTCCTCTTTAAACACCCTCAGAACAAATCCTCCCTTTAAGAGTGTACGCCCCAGCCCCGCCCTTACAGAATTGCCTCTATCATCCGGCATAAACGTCTCATTTCAAGGGTGTATGGGTGGGTGGGTGTGGTTAAAAAGGACCAAGGGTGGTGAGTGTTGCTTGGCTCGATGTCATATTTTCCAGCGTGCAGAAAACAAGTCTATTTGTGAAGTCGCCACAGGAGCAGAATGTACCTTTGGGCGTGGGACCGTGTTACGTGTGCCGAGTCCCTATGTGCTTCTGTGTGTGTGTGTGTGTGTGTGTGTGTGTGTGTGTGTGTGTGTGTGTGTGTGTGTGTGTGTGTGTGTGTGTGCGCGCGCGCGTGCATGTGTGTTTGCCTGAGCCAGTTTGGTGGCTGGCTGGCTGGTCTCAGTGGCATTTGTCATTTGGCAGCTTGGCTGGTGAGCCACGTTATTACCAAAGTTCGGTTACACACATGACCAAAATTGTATTAGAATGTACAGCAACATTTTTACCGATTGAGTTGTTTCATCAGAAATTTGAACAACCAAATAAAAATATGCCATGTCACAAAAGATGTTATCTTTAAAAAAATAATGCAATTGTTTGATTCTTCCTCTTCCTCTAAACTCTCACTCACACAATCAGTGTATAAGAATGAAATATCTATGTGTGTGTTTGTGGGACAGGGATAATGAAGAAAAGCAAGAGCCATCAGATTGGGGGGGAGGGGGGGCAAATTGAAAGTCACCCCGTCTCCCTCTGTCTCTGCCACTTTTCCATCAGGGGTATAGTTTGCATAGTGGGTATTAGCCCATACCCACATAGACATAACTTTGAGGTCAGTGGTGCTGTTTAAAATGAGCTCTCTAAGGGCTGTCAGTCTGTGTACTGCATCGGACTAAACGGCACCAGAACAAAATGAGGCCAAGACCTATTGAACATTTTCCACTGCACTTGGTCAATAAACCATACTGTTTTCAAAGAAAACCTCAGTAATATACTGAGAAAGTTAACATATACCATTTGTATTTAAGTTTCACAACTTCATTAGGTCACTTATTTAAGGTTGATTTATTTTATTTCTACGTTATTTATGTGATGTGAAATGTACAGATGCATGTAATGCCAAATGGCCTGCTAATGTCTTATAGTGTGAACTACAGCCACTAGCCTGCTGCTAGGGTGTCCACTAATCACAGGGTTAGCAGTTTGATCCCCAGCTTCTCCTGTCCACATGTCGAAGTGTCTTCGAGGTACAAGCTCGCTGTCATTGGTGTGTCAGTGTGTGTGAATGAGAGGCAAATTGTAAAGCACAGTGAGATCAAGGGCGTAAAATAGGTTTGAATAGGGGGTGGGCGCAATTAAGCAAGGGGCCTGGGGGTCGTCCCCAGGGGAGAAAAAGTATTTCACTAATATTTTCTGTATTCCTACATGCTTTATCATATTCATTAACTATTTAAAGACAACATGGTAGGACTAAGATGGCTGTCACCCTTTGTTTAATCATTCTGCCAGAACAGTGGTAAATACACGTCAGAAAAAGCCATCTTGCATGTTTTACCCAGAACCCTACTGAACATCATATGTTGTGGTCTTGAATTACAGATATAAGCTATCCTTTGAAAAATAGGACTGGTAAGTCAATGGCACATTATTTATGGCACTATCAATAGATAGTGTTACATTTGCAACTTTAATCACAATATATAAGACATTTATCAAAAGTACATTTAAAGAAGTAAAATACTGTCAATAATTTTATCAAGATCACTGTGAATTAATGTGATCGCTAAATGTTCAAGTCCAGTGTATAGCACTATTTATTATGAGGAGTACATTATTGTACCCTCTCATTGTAAATGTAATGGCTTATGTAGGAACATAATTCTCCTTACCTTCATGTATACTTAACTTTAACATATTAAAATGGTAAAAGACATAAATTAATTATTAATTCACACAGATTAATTCATCAAAGTTGGTGGTGATCGGTGCTGATGCTTCATTTTTAAATATTTCTACACCCCCAGTTCTTCCTCTTTCAATGGGCAGCATGGTGGCCCAGTGAGAAGTAATTGTTCTTTTTCTACCACAGGGGGATCATAAAGAAAGACATTTAGAGACATGGCCAAACCCTGAGTCTCGACCCCTAGCCCCTAGGTTCCTAGCTGCTCCGGCCACCACAACCCAGATCAAACCCCTTAATTTGTACCTTCTTTACTCCTTCATCCCTCCTCCCTCTCGACCCCTCCATCCTTTCCTTCCTGAACCTTCTCCCTAACCAAATTAACTACCTGATGTACCTCTGTTGTCGTGGTCTTAGTTAGTGAGTTAGTCTAATATCGACCTTTGTGTCGTGGCAATAGGGTTGTTGTAATGACAAGCCAATTTCCCAGTGTTACAGAAACCCACATTTGGAAAAACTTAAAAGCTTGCTGGGAGATTTAGAGTATCATTCCAGAGCTGCTAAAAGGTTCTTAAGATTCAGCTGCTATTTTAACCCAGAAAGGTGAAGGAAAATTTCCCTTCATCTATGATTTGACTAGCAATGAGGAATATTTGTTGTAGCAGTCGGCTCTATCAGGTTGCTGAGCTCAGGGACTTTAGAACTGGAATCAGTAGAGATGACATGACAGGCAAAAATGACTCAATTGTACAATATGTGTGCTGGGATGTGATGATTCTGTGGAACAATTGTGCTTAAATGAGGTCATTGATATCCTCCTATATTGTCTCCAGTGTGATGGGCTATGACCAGCGTGGGAGAAAACAAATTGCAGACATTACAGTACATTATAAAGCAAACATATGAGTTTACATTGCAAATGCAAGTACTGTACAATGAAAATCCCGTCCATGTTTAGTACTAGATAGTCCTTTTCTGAAAGTTGTACTACAACCCTATATGACTATATTCTAAAGAGCTTTTCTTGGTTTCCTTTTTTTCTGTTAGATATCTGGCAAATTATGGTGAATGTGTCTTCTAAACTATTATTTTCAGCTAAAAAACAATTTTACAAATAAGAAAAACAGGACAATCCTGCTTCTGAATATGAGAATAAAGAATTGTTACACCCCTCTAAGTTTGTTCAGTTTTAAGGTTTGTTCCAAGTCTAAATCCCAGAGGACCCCTCAGTCTGTCATGTCCCAGTTCAAGGCCACGCTGTTGTTTGTGAAATAACATGATAATCATGCACACGGAGTATGATTCAGAGAATAGCGAGTCCAAAATGAAGGTTAACCAAACAAACTGATCAAATGGGCCCCTGGGCAGGATAAAAGAGAAAAAGAGAGTGATCCACAAAACAGGCTTGGAAAAAGAAAAAGAGGAAGCTTTTAAGCAGACAGCGATAAGCCCAGGAAGAGTCACATTGCTCTTTATGCTGGATATCTTGAAATAGAGAATAGAGACAGGAATAGATAGAAACAAAATCATGGGTGGTACAGTATATCGGGGAGGAAAGGAGCCCTGTTTTTTTTTTCCATTCTTAACACAAACTATTTCACTTTTCAAGTGAACAACCTAGTATAACACTATGAATCCTTCTAAGAGAGACTGTCTGAAAATGTGCGCCGCTATCCGCACAATACTGCATCTCCCGCCTCATAACGATGGCCGGCATTTCACTCCACCTTCCAATGTGGCCGTTCAGAACAGGTGTAATTACTTTTGATTTCTGATATGGCCGGACAACTTATATTTCATCTGAAGTAGTTCTGTTTGAGCATGACCCGACCAATACAGTAGTTAAGGCTCATAAAAACATGGATGCCTTTTTCCAAACCTTCAGGCAGAAGAAGGTATCAGATTGTTGCAATGTTTCTTAGTTGGAAAAAGCTGGATTCAACCAGTGATTCCACATGGTGACTATGTATACTGTTATGTATTGTACCTGGATTATTATTCAATCCGTTTAATATTAAGGTTTATATTCCCTTCATAGTATTGGCAGTGTCCAGGAATTTTGGTGCACTTATAGGACGGTGGGTCTCTTTAGTCCATTCTGGTGTGGCAATAATGAACACTCACCCTGGCCCTGGATGTCAAACATTTTGGGGAATGACACTAGATTTGCCCAGTTTTGATCTGGCAATTTGGAGACATCCTTATATAGAAGTCATTTATTTATTCTTTTTTTTTGCATTATGACCTTTCCTGTTGTGTTTTTGCTTGGCACTTCTCTGAAATATAGATCCAAACCAGCTACTTTACCACGAAAATGACTATAAACCTGTCACGTAAAGGTGGATAATTAGAGGAAAATTCTGTGATGTGTGATTTGACTAAAATAGGAAATTGTCTCAGCAGGCATTTTTCCCACATGTTGTTGATCCCAAGGACTTAAACACTTGGACTGGCAGAGATGGGTCGCGACAGGCAGTGACTCAATGCCATTGTTCAAAGGGTGGGAAAGAGGAATAAGTGAGAGACGGAGTGGAAAACAAACGGAAAGTTTCTTTTTTAGAGTAATTTTTTACCCGCATCCTATTCATCTTCTGTCAGACTGGTGTGGAGAGGCATCTCATATATCTTGATGATGAATATGAATTTGTAGTGGCGATGCATGGAGGTTTGAAGCCAAGTGGCGCAGGACTGACAGCAAGACTGACCCAGACGGACAGCTAGACAGATAGTCATCCTGCCCAGCTATTCTCACCTTGTCCTCAGAGAGGCTTATGTTTCTGGGAAAATCCCACTCCACTTGCTGCCCTGTCAGTTCCTTACAACTGGCACGGGCATATGGATAAATTAGAGAGTGAGGGAAAATGGGACCCGGCGAGCTGGTAAGATAATAAGAGTGGAAAGGATGTGGGTGAAGGAGTGGATAAGGTTTAATCCAGGGTTATCTGTGTCTGGAAATGATCTTCTCCCACCTCTGGTTCATTCTCACATCTTCTAATTGCATCCCTTTCCCGTCTGTGTTTACAACACAACACAGACACCCTGTTAAAGCAGCTCAGACAGTGCCATGGCAAACAACAGCTCTGAATGTCACCCTGTTTCAGCAACACTTAAATCACCACAAGTCCCAGGGTCCAAGGACAAAAAAAAGAGGATGCAAGTATGGGGAAATAAGGTGGTTTGAGAAAGCGTTTGTTTTTCCGATTTTTCTTTACACTGATTTCCTTCGACTTCCGTACAAATTAGGTGCCATTATTGGGCGGACAAACCTGTACCAAAGGGGAGGGTTGAACTTGGACAGGCTGTGTAAACAAACGCAACAATGGTTTTTATTGTCGGGCTGGCTCAAACTCACCCACACACCCCTGGCAGGGAGCACAGCTTTCAGTGGAACAGCCCGTCAGTAAGCATAGAGTTGATTATGAACTTCAACGGCGCTCTTATATAGACATGGCTTCTCTTTCTCTCTCTTTTTCTGCCTCTCCACAGTGTTCCCAGCTTTGTTGGATGTAGAGATAAATGAAAAGGAGGCGGACAGAAAGTAGATGGAAAAGGGGAAAGTTTCCTGCTTGTCCATGAGTATTTTTTTAGTGTTTAACAGTATTTTCTTTTATACCACTTTATAATAGATTTTCTTGGAGCTGTCCATTCCCTTTTGTCTTTCATATGTTTGAACAATGAATTTTGGTGGCTGCACAGCTAACGGGGCCCTCCCGGCTGGCACCATACATTCATCACTGTGCTGGCAAAGTAGCTGTATAAGACACAGCATGGTCAGCACTGGAATGCCTCTGGTTGTTAGTGGTTAACCCAGGGCTCCCCACGGGGCTTGCTGTTCACTCGTCATCCTGCCAGCCTCACACTAAATTGCATAAAGTTTCCGGTGTCAATGACGTAGGAGTGATCATTCACAAATATAGAATGCCATATACGTTTAATGGTAAGACATAACCACATTCTCGATGTTTTGATATTACTAGAAGAAAAAAGATTCCCATACAAGTTCCCACATATCTATATCCTATGTTTGTCCTGTATTTTTTCTGCAGGAAGTCCGGTCTTGAATGCTACACAGTGCAGCTAAGCTAAGTAACTTGTTTCCAGACAAAACCTTTTACATCCCCACTACCTCAATCAAAAAAAACAGGTGTTTACAAGATATTCCAAGAAATAAACTATATTTGTAAGAGGGAGAGACTAGAATGCCCTGGTCACACCAGGGGCAAAGTTCATGCATGCAGCCTGCTACTTGGTGAAGTAACGACTTTTTTCAGGGCTAGTGCCTCTATGTGGCTGGCGAGGTAGCTTTTCGGTCGCAACTGCTCTCTGAGCTAGCTAGCTTGCTCTGTGCCTAATTGGACTATAAGTTCACACAATACTTTTGGGGCCTTATTTGTACTATAAACTCTTATCTCCTTACTGCAAACAATGCCACTGTATGGGATTAGGTTGTACGTTAACAGAGCAGGGTTAAATAAAAGTGGATAGTGCGACAAATTTTCATGTTGAAAGTTCACCAAAGATGAACTTGTGAATGTGAAAGATTACCTTTACCCCTGTGAGCAAAACCACTGGCAGAAATTAAATGATTTCCCTTCAAATTTTCAGCAATTCAAATGCTGATGTAACCGGGACTCAACACTTAACTTAACGAGACAAAAAGAATGGTAATGAAGAACTGAAAGGTAGGGAAGGTTCACGCCTGCTCTGGATAAGATCGCATGCCAAGGTTACACAACTCCTTGCTCTGGACTAACAGCTAGAAGTGCTTCTTCTCCTCACTCTGTCTGTCTGTCCTTGACTTCATTTGTAACTCCCTCCTTTCTTGCACTCCTCTTTTCTGAGGGAGCTTTTTTCTCTCCTTTATCTGCTGTTTCTCCAGTTATGTTTTTGTACGCAACTCCTCCCTCTGTCTACCAGCTGTGAGGAGGAGCTCAGCTGATTGACCTTCATTACAAAGCAATAAGAGTCAACTGATAAAGTTATACAGTAGATACCTACCTACGCACAATACCGACAAGTGAATACAGCTCTTTTAATGCACCGGACCAGCAGCCTTGTAATGAAAAACACAGAATGACTAAGTAAGGCGAGGTTGTGCTCATTGCCACAAAGTACCATTTCAAATCATCAAGTAGGGGTCATCGGTCTATGTTCAACTTCCTGTTCACATGTGGTCAATGACACTCTAATCTTTGGTGAGCACAATTTTATTGTTTTTTTTTGCATCAAAAGTAAAACATTTATCCAACTTCGTTAGGTATGAGTGTTCAAAATGATAACTTTGCAGAAAGTAGAGGAGACAATAACGTGTCTTTTGATACTTCAGCTGAAGTGCTATGTTAAGCTAACCTTGAGATTTAGCCAACATTAGCACACTTGTCAGTTTGGGGCAAGTGTGGTTAATGTGAAATTGTTTAATACCTCTGACACCAGTATTAAATGTTACTGTAAGTAGAATATTATACACTGTAGTTTACAGCAGCAGGCATATGCCTGGACTACACAAGACTCAATTAATGACACTGTACAAAGTAGTGTGTGTGTGCGTGTGGGTATATGGTCTTATACTGTAGGCATGTAGAGTGTTAGTAGACACAAACAAACACACACACACACACACACACACACACACACACACACACACACAACATCATACAGTTATTCATTTAGTTAGGCAACAAGGATAGACAAATAAGCCTGTAATTTATTTGTAATTGCAAGGAGGAATGTGTTTTTGAAGGAAGGAATAAAATTATCAACAGAAGACAGAGAATGGCAGTACACCACCTGACATAATGTTAAAGGCAGTCAGGCAGGTAAAGTTGAAGAACAAAGCAATCAGAAGTACAGCTAACGATTTTGACATAAGCTGTTGACATCTCTTTTGGCCTCATCTATGTGGAGCCATGATGCTTGTACCTCAGGCCAGGCTATTTATGTGTGCCAGATACAGATGTACGTTGTACAAAAATGCACATTAGTTGCATTAGTGTGTTTAAACACCACATCTGTTTTGTTAAGAAGTTATACATTTAAGCAAGTTATCTGCAGCATTACATTCAATTACCATAGATCTATTTGCACTCCAGAAAACGTTTGATTTTGGAGTTCAAAGTAAAGAGCTTGTGCCACTTAATGTGTGCTCTGACAACATTTTTGTTTTGAATTAAATTATTTAATTTCCAAATTCTCTAGGCTTAATTGTTTTTATTTTAGTTCTGGTTTGAATTTGAAATTGAAATCAGTATTCACCATAAGTGTTGTAATGGTTTGATTACGCAGTGTGACAACTTACTGTGCCTGCCGATAGGGCAAATTGTCACAAGTGCATACTTTCTATTCAACAGTCTACAATTCTGTAATGAGATAAGATATGAAGATGTAATGAATACAAAAGATCTGCCCAAGAGTTACTTCTTTTATTTGGTATGACATTCGTACCATTGTGATGTATGGTGCCCATTAAATATTAGACAGTGTGAAAAGTGTGACAACATACCCTACTCTCCCCTACCATAAGGCACTGTATCATAAAATACCATAAAGTGACAGCACTTTAGTGTTAGTTTGTGGTACTTTATGGTTCTTTGTGGAGATTGATGTTATGTTATCAGTTGGACCAAGTAGGAAAAAGACAGATCCCATCATGAATCCTGAAGTGTTATTATACTCCCGTCTCATCCTCAGGATCCAACACAGTGACGTCCAACCTCGCGTTCACAAAGTGTGCTCACTAAATTTGTTTTCAATGCGTATAACTCAGCCTAACCACAAGCCCTGGCTGCGACACCACAATTCAGTTTTATTACTTCTCTCATCTCCTCCAATTCCCTTCTTCTTTTTCTCTGATGATTATTTCTCCATGCCACTCTCCTGGATGTGGCTGGTCTGGGTATCAGTCCTGTGCTGTGACTTTCTGGCAAAGGCAGAGCTGGAGGCTAAATGTTGCGGGGTGTTTTGGTTGCTGTGGCAAAGCCTGGTGCCATTTAGCACTTCCGCAGTTATATTTCAAAATGCTCCAAGTCAATTCTGGGCATAAACTCATTTTTTAATGTTTATTGTGCCATATTTCTTAATTATTGATGATTTGCTTTGCAAGTGTTTGCCATTTTGTTAACCCGAGGACTTTCAGGAAGTTACCTAATAAGTGCCATTTTGTGTTTTAATGATGTGCTATCAATCATTATGTAAGAGTACATGTTGCTTTATGCCAACTGTGTGTATCTCATTCTCTCTCTCTCCCTCACTGTCTCTGGCTGCCATTAAAAATCGAAGCAGAGGTAGATTGTCTAAAGGGCACGACTCCCAAACCCACAGCTCCATCAGAGGAGAAAACCACAGATGCAGCTGTTCAGACAGAACAGAGCAGAGGATAAGTTTCTCTCACTCTCTTTCTCTGTCTCTCATTTTTAAAGACGGGGCTCATTAAATGGAAGTAAGGCTGCTCGGGTCCAAAACCAAAGAGAGTCATGCCCCGCGAGAGCGCTCTGCTGCTAACCATAGCGCTGGCACGGTGCAATGTGGAAAACAAGTGAATCAAATGCAACTGCTGAGCTGCAGCGAGTGTACAAAGACATAATATTACATGGTATTACGTGGGTGCAGTAACAAGGGATCAGCTGTAGCAACAGTGGTGCTGCTTCACAAAACAGTAGTGAAACACTACACGATGGTGGCTTTTTTTTAATCACTGCAGTAAGTCATGTACCAGCCTGTGGAACCACATAGTCAGGGAGAGGGGGACAATAAAGTCACCTCAATCCCAACTTTTTTAGCCACACTTGTTGAAATGTCATACACACATTCATGTTTTCCAATTGTAATAACTGTGGTGATCCCTTAACAGCTTGTGTAGTGTCGATTTCTTAATTTTCTTGTACTTTATGACCAAATACCTGCAATATTACCATAAGCCTCAGCTGTACTTTCGGTTTATTGCTAATTAGCAAATGTTACAAAGCAAACACGCTAAACTGCGATGGTGAACATGGTAAACATTATGGCTCCTAAACACACAGAGCCTCACAGAGATGCTAGCATGGCCTTAGAAAATGTTTTTTGACACAAAGTAAGCAAAACCATCACCTGAATTTTTTCTCTAACTAACCACAAAAGTTTATGCTAAACAACTCACTTCAACCTTAAATTAAATGTAAGTACTCCCTTACATTTAAAAAAACTATTACTATCTATTTCTAGAAGATTTTAATTTGAAGATGAAAAAATCGGTGGCATTGTTACAAATAAGAAAACCATTAATAAACCTTTTTCCCAGGATATTGTAAGAAAGGTTGTACTTTTTCTACGATTTAAAAAGTAAGTTTCTTAGGCCATTAGAATATATAAGAATTACAATGAAAGCATACATGTGATACAACTTAAGTTTTTTAAGTAAGGGCAGATATTATATGTTCATGTTCAATGATAATACCATATATTATTATTCATCTTTTGTACCATTTATATCAGATTCTAACGAAGCCTGAATTTGTAACCGTTGCCATGACAAAACATAAACTGTACTGTACGTCATCCTTTTGAGTTAGCTGTCATACTTGATGTACCACAGAAGCTTTTACTGTTTGCAACATGAATGACAAGGAGACATAACAGAAAGACTTGGAATTGATTTGTGCCACAGTTTAGTAGCAATACAGTATTGTGGTAAGTCAAGCGTCGGGTACGGTTTGTGGTTTGTACTGGTAGATATCACTGTGATTTGTGCATGGGTGTTTGGAACCAACTAGAAAAGCAAACAGATGCGTTCTTTTGTTTTTCTTTCTGTAATTTCAACATCACCTCAGTTACTATTTCAGATATCGGTTACAGACAGAAACTGATATGAATACTCATATAAACAGCTATGTGCATCAGTTCAGAACTGAGCATGAAGTCTTGCATACAGCAAGATGTAGCCACTTGCCAGAGAGACACAGACCAACTGAGAATGTGAGCAGAGAAGAGAAAGAGAGAGAAAAAAGGAATGTGGTTAAGAGTCTGTTCTGCTCCTTTTGTAAACAATCGCTACCTTAGTATGCAGTGTGCTGCCCTGATCCTCCCAGCCTGGAGCAGTTTGATTGGAGCAACCTCCTCTGATTTATATACTTTCTTTAATGCACCATATACAGGTGCTGGTCATATAATTAGAATATCATCAAAAAGTTGATTTATTTCAGTAATTCCATTCAAAAAGTGAAACTTGGATATTATATTCATTCATTCATTACACACAGACTGATATATTTCAAATGTTTATTTCATTTAATTGTGATGATTAAAACTGACAACTAATGAAAATCCCAAATTCAGTATCTCTGAAAATTAGAATATTACTTAAGACCAATACAAAAAAAGGATTTTTTGAAATGTTGGCCAACTGAAAAGTATGAACATGAAAAGTATGAGCATGTACAGCACTCAATACTTAGTTGGGGCTCCTTTTGCCTGAATTACTGCAGCAATGCGGCGTGCCATGGAGTCGATCAGTCTGTGGAACTGCTCAGGTGTTATGAGAGCCCAGGTTGCTCTGATAGTGGCCTTCAGCTCTTCTGCATTGTTGGGTCTGGCGTATCGCATCTTCCTCTTCACAATACCCCATAGATTTTCTATAGGGTTAAGGTCAGGAGATTTTGCTGGCCAATTAAGAACAGGGATACCATGGTCCTTAAACCAGGTACTGGTAGCTTTGGCACTGTATGCAGGTGCCAAGTCCTGTTGGAAAATGAAATCTGCATCTCCATAAAGTTGGTCAGTAGCAGGAAGCATGAAGTGCTCTAAAACTTCCTGGTAGACGGCTGCGTTG
>NC_060163.1:7368931-7370187 GCF_021292245.1 Micropterus dolomieu | reverse complement strand
CATGGAGTCGATCAGTCTGTGGAACTGCTCAGGTGTTATGAGAGCCCAGGTTGCTCTGATAGTGGCCTTCAGCTCTTCTGCATTGTTGGGTCTGGCGTATCGCATCTTCCTCTTCACAATACCCCATAGATTTTCTATAGGGTTAAGGTCAGGAGATTTTGCTGGCCAATTAAGAACAGGGATACCATGGTCCTTAAACCAGGTACTGGTAGCTTTGGCACTGTATGCAGGTGCCAAGTCCTGTTGGAAAATGAAATCTGCATCTCCATAAAGTTGGTCAGCAGCAGGAAGCATGAAGTGCTCTAAAACTTCCTGGTAGACGGCTGCGTTGACCTTGGACCTCAGAAAACACAGTGGACCAACATCAGCAGATGACATGGCACCCCAAACCATCACTGACTGTGGAAACTTTACACTGGACTTCAAGCAACATGGATTCTGTGCCTCTCCTCTCTTCCGCCAGACTCTGGGACCTTGATTTCCAAAGGAAATGCAAAATTTACTTTCATCAGAGAACATAACTTGTAAAATGGACCACAGCAGTCCAGTCCTTTTTGGCTTTAGCCCAGGCGAGGCGCTTCTGACGCTGTGTCTTGTTCAAGAGTGGCTTGACACAAGGAATGCGACAGCTGAAACCCATGTCTTGCATACGTCTGTGCGTGGTGGTTCTTGAAGCACTGACTCCAGCTGCAGTCCACTCTTTGTGAATCTCCCCCACATTTGTGAATGGGTTTTGTTTCACAATCCTCTCCAGGGTGCAGTTATCCCTTTTGCTTGTACACTTTTTTCTACCACATCTTTTCCTTCCCTTCGCCTCTCTATTAATGTGCTTGGACACAGAGCTCTGTGAACAGCCAGCCTCTTTAGCAATGACCTTTTGTGTCTTGCCCTCCTTGTGCAAGGTGTCAATGGTCGTCTTTTGGACAGCTGTCAAGTCAGCAGTCTTCCCCATGATTGTGTAGCCTACAGAACTAGACTGAGAGACCATTTAAAGGCCTTTGCAGGTGTTTTGAGTTAATTAGCTGATTAGAGTGTGGCACCAGGTGTCTTCAATATTCAACCTTTTCACAATATTCTAATTTTCTAAGATACTGATTTGGGGGTTTTCATTAGTTGTCAGTTATAATCATCAAAATTAAAAGGAATGAACACTTGAAGTATATCAGTCTGTGTGGAATGAATGTATACATTATACAAGTTTCACTTTTTGAATGGAATTACTGAAATAAATCAACTTTTTGATGATATTCTAATAT
>NC_060163.1:7331409-7368911 GCF_021292245.1 Micropterus dolomieu | reverse complement strand
GTGTAGCCTACAGAACTAGACTGAGAGACCATTTAAAGGCCTTTGCAGGTGTTTTGAGTTAATTAGCTGATTAGAGTGTGGCACCAGGTGTCTTCAATATTGAACCTTTTCACAATATTCTAATTTTCTAAGATACTGATTTGGGGATTTTCATTAGTTGTCAGTTATAATCATCAAAATTAAAATGAATTTTGACACTTGAAATATATCAGTCTGTGTGGAATGAATGTATACATTATACAATTTTCACTTTTTGAATGGAATTACTGAAATAAATACATTTTTTGATGATATTCTAATTATATGACCAGCACCTGTAATACCTGCTAACAGGTGATTCATCATAGATAACCTCCATCATAGATAACCTCCTATGTTGTCTTAATAATATTATAACATTCACAAAACACTCTGAACTGTTTATTATAGACAAATCTAGCTTTAAACATAACAGCAGTGGCATCTCACGTGTGAAATATGTTCAGAAATCCTGTAGAAACTGTTACCTGTTGAAAATGAAGCCATCAAAATGCCATGGAAATAAAGGCTACCATCTAAAATACCTTAACTTTTCAAAAAAACAGACATCGAAATCATCATGCTTCTGCTAAATGAAATCACTTTTACTTTAATATGAAGCACCAGTAAATTCTTGTCTTGGTGGAATGTTACGAAAGGACAACTACTACTACTACTGCCACTGGCTGGTCTGCAGATCTTTTCTTCTATGACGAAATTCCATTTTAATAATTGAATGTGATTTCGTTAAATAACTAACTCCATTTAATCTAATGCAACTACAATGCAAGAGATCGTGGATTGCAAGTTTGTTGACTTTTGGTCATAAGCTAGAAAAAAATAACCTGCTAGGGTTACACAGAACTTGCACATCCATACTGACTTCAGACAAAAAGTCATTTTTTCCATATATAAGTGTGTTTTGATCGCATGACTTCCACATTCACGGGTGATACCGTAATCTTTTGGAAGGAGACAAGTGCAAACCAATGAGTGGGTAACCAAAAGATCCAACTTCCACTACATAACTACATTTTCATCCATCTATTTTTTATGTGTATTTTCAATCAATTTGTGGATTAAAAAATTGGAGTGGAAACACACATGCAAAAAAAGTCCAAATTTGGCTTGGCTCACATGAAAACGCAACAAAGTGCAAAAAAAATTGCAACAAACGTTTCTTTCGTTTAAGGTTTGACTGGCGCTCTTTTAATTTCATCATTACATCATCTTGTTGCCCACCTTTCTACAGTGGTTCAATGGCACCCAAGGGAAGAAATAGTGCCACCAACTGTTTACCTTGATGTGCTCAGCTTCAGCTTAAGCATTTGTTTTGCTGATTTTCTGGCCATTTGGTCAACATGTGTGATACATTCGGATGGAAATCTGGCTTCTGTCAGTGTGAATGCCTTCAGTTTGACTTTGCCCCCACAGAAATGGTAGAGCTGCTTGAGAGCACAACACATAAATGAGCCAGTGGATTAGTCTATTCTGATGACAACCTCTGTCATATTTAAATACATAAAAATACAATGAAACGTAATGCTTGTATGATCATTGTCTTAGATACTGATAAAAGTTTTGCTTAAACTGACCTCATACTGACCTCAAAGAAAAAATCTGTAATAATACTATGTTGTCAACAGAAATGTTCTTATTGCCATGAGAAAACCTGTCAACAACGAAAAGAGAAATTCACAGTGCATAGTTTTCTTCCCTACATAACAAACGGCTGGACTCAGGGAAAGTTTTGATCTTGGCGAGCTTGTAATTTTTTGTCAGTCCAAATGTAGTTTCCCCCTAATTTCGGCCAGATCTCAAGCAGTGAATCTCATTTCCACATTGCTGCCCTCAATCTTTTATGTTACTCTTCATTTCACAAAGATGACCGAATAAAGACAGCGATATACTGTAGCTGGCAGTGTCCCTCTTCTATGTCAGTAAAGAAAAAGCACGTCGAGTCCTCGCTGTGTGTGGTTAGGATACCTAAGTCAAGCTAAGCAGCATTCCCCCCTCCACCACAGACTGAGATCAGATTCTATCAGATAACATCGGAGCGGATGGTTAACACAGCCTGTTTGGCTTCTCCTGCAAACAGAAGATCAGGTTTACATGTGGACCTTCCGTCATACGTCTCCCTCGACAGGTTTGTTTGGTCAGTGTGGCGCCCCAAGTACGAATACCTGGGAATGGATAGCATGTACACACATCTCACCCAAACACGGGCAGGCACCCGTGCAATGGCAAACACGCGTGCACACACTCTGTGGCGACAAAGAAAGAAAGAAAGAGATGGAAAACCACAATGTCTTTAATGAAAACATTTCCTGGTTGTCAGGGTGACTGCCATAGTCAGCCAAACCACAGAATTCACTGTCTATCCCGTAAAAATGACAGCTATTTATCTTGTCCCACATTCAACAGCAAAATGATATGGTATCAAATCTGCTCTGAACCAGTACATAAAAGGCTCAGAAACCTCGACTAAGCTGCTGTGAAACAGATGGAAAACCAATTTTTTGATGACCCCTTAAATACTTTTCCACAGATAATCACGTTGCATATGATTATCCTAATGCACAGGTAATGGTGAAAACAAGGCAAATGTAGAGCGCTCTCAAACAGCATGAATTCAAAGAAATTAAATTGAAAGATAAACGGCCAAATTATGATTTTCAGTCTCCCATTCACTTTAATTGGAGCCTGTACAACTGAGACATCCATGCATGTGTTTTCTTTTCCAGTGTGATTTCTGTTCCAATGTCAAAAGTTCACCTGTGTTTATCTTTGTCTTGCGAGTTCACACAGTTGGCCATCACCAACATTGATGAGCTGTGTCTGGGAATTGGGAAGTCATTGTTATAGGGATGTTTCATCATCACACTACTGTCATACACTGTTTACAATTTGTGAATGCTCGGCTCAATATTTATTTACTACCCATATTCGAACTGTGACATCACATCCTTTTTCTGGACTTAGTGACAAATTAAATTATCTGTATCTGTAGCAGTGGTAGAAGAAGTACTAAATTTTCATACTTGTAAGTAAAAGAACAGCTAGATACCACATGAAAAATGTTACTCAAGTAAAAGTAAAAGTCATCCAGTATAAACCTACTCAAGTAAAAGTAAAAAAGTACCTGGTTTAAAATATACTTAAGTAATCAAAAGTAAAAAGTACTACAGATTTAAGGTTCAGTGTGTAATATTTCTGAGGATCTATCGAAAGAAATGCAATATAAGATCCATAACTATGTTTTCAGTGGTGTATAAAGACCTTACATAACAAACCATAGTGTTTTTAGTACATTAGAATCAGCCATATATATCTACATAACCGAGGGCACCCCCTTCCATGGACGTCACCCTGTTGCATCATCATGTTTCTACAGTAGCTGAAAATGGACAAACAGCGCTACAGAGCGTGTTTCGTCTCTGCGTTCTTCTTCTACTTCTGGTAGAATTCAGGCAGTGCAGACACTCATCACTATGTTGAATCCGTACGTTAGAAAAAGTAGTAATAATATACAGCAGGGGTTGGCAAATAAGTGTTGCATCAGAGCAATAGTTTAAACCATTAGATCGTAGGTGAGAATATAAGCCATAATATTAATTTACACTAATATGCTGCTTGGTGAGCTCAGTCGCAAAGGTGCAGGACTTGTAATCCAAGGGTTGTGGGTTTAATCCCACCATGGGGCAACTTCTTTTTTTTTCTCTCAACAAATGGATTCTGCAGTGAATGTTTCTCAGATCACGGCATGTGCTGCACTGTTTTTGTTTCGGTGATCCGTATCCATCAACCTACGGACACTTTTGCAGTTCCCCAGTATCTCCATGCAGAGGGAGGACATTTTGGGGAGTCACGTTTTATGACAGCTCTTTCAGAGGTGTGTCAAGCAGGTTACACACTCTAATGTTCTTCAGAATTTTTCAAAGTAAAAGCTCAGTTCAACTCCAATACTGCATTATTGTAAACACGCTTCTTCACAAAATCACTAAAGAGGAAGTGATTGTGTGAGTAACTATCTATTACTATCTATTTCAGTGCCGCTATCCAGAGTAAGTATTTATTAATTTATATTTCTTGTCGCTATCAAAGCACTATAATCTGGCAGCGGGCCAGATTGCTGGCGGGCAGTTTTGCTGATGGTTCATCATCAAAAGAGAATGAATGTGTTTCCTTTGTCAATGTTTGTATAAACTTTATCTAATGTGTGGTTAATAATGGACTGTGGTGCAGAAACAGTGACAGTGTTTCACACTTTTGGTTTACATTTTCCATGTTATCCGTCAGTGGCCAAGTCACAATAACATTTCGTTTCACTGAAGAATTAAGTAAATATAATTTCTTAATAAATATACCTAAAGAACCCTCATGTCTTGACTGGCCACTCTCAGAAGAGACACCTTTTGTGCTGTGTCAGCCACCGTAGCTGTCCTACACTCTTTGAAAGTTTGGGGGCAGTGGTAGACTGGACAGATGGTTGCAATTCACAACCACTAGCAGCCATTAAATCTTACACACTGAACCTTTAAAATCTATTGATCTTACAAAAAGTGACCTACCTTTTTAAATTCACTCAAGACAGGTTTGAATATAACATTATATGGCGAATCACAATAAGGAAAACTGAATCGCAAGAGGACAAGTGGAGGATATTTCCTATACTGTGGGGGGAGGGTTAGTCTACGTTATTGCTCTGCTGTTGTGGAAGTATCCCCTTCGGACCATCTGACAGACACAGAACCCCATTTGGGACTTTGGGTATGTAAAAATGAGACAAGGAGGTGGAAGCCAAAACTAACTCAATCTCACCACAAGGAGACCTATTATACTGCTTTTCCAGTCCTATATTGTAGTTCTGTGACTCCTGTATGGCAGCTTTGCATGAAGTTCAACAAAATAATTTTCTATCATAAGACTGTCCCTTCATTTCAGCCTCTGTGTGAAACAAGCTGTAGATGCTCCTGTCTCTTTAAGGACCCCCCTCTCAAAGCCCACTGTATACTGATTGGCCAAGACCTGAAGCATGTTACCAGGCAGACTGAGCGTTACTGTGCCATTGCTGTGTAGAACAGAGCCGTTGGTAGAAAAAGCAGTTTAAAACACAGTGTTCAGAACAGGAGGAAATCTGAGGTTTTTGCTCATAGGGATTTCTTTTAAATACTTTATTCTCATTATTTGAAGCTCTGGCCATGTTTAGCATGAACATCCAACATTGTAACATTGTAGATAAGTCATAAAATGTGGAAAAGCATAATAGGTCTCCTTTAACTTCAGTACCTCTGATAAAGTGCACCTCACAGTCCCAAACAGAGCAAGGCTAGCTTCTTTTGTAAAGCAAAACCTTTCCTTCAATACATTTTCAAAAATAATATAGTATTTATAAAATGACTGGGCTGAATATGTGATCTAAGCATTTTAATATTCAACGTGAATCCACTGCTTCCTCATCGTCTCATCATAGTTGTAACCACTCGCTTTCGCCTTTGACATGAGAGTGAGGCACGGCCGTCCAGCTCTGTGCGAGAGTGACCTGAGTATGTCGGTGTCACATCAGCTGGCCATTTATTCGCCCCAAGTTGGCTTTATCAGATGTAACGAGGTCTCGTACAGAATGTAACGTAACGAGTAAAAAGTGTGATTATTGCCGGCGGAGAGACATACAGAAGTTTTTCTCTTCTTTGGCATTGAACACAACACATAACACAGTGCTATATTCTGAGCTTATCAAGATATTTAGATGCGTTGATTGCAAAAAAAAAGCTAAGCTATGCCATGGACTGACACTCCTCCAGAGACTGATGGTACTTATTCATCTTACCTATATTGCTGGGTGTGTAGTCCCAGTACTTATTTGGTATGAATTGAAATGTGTCCATAGAAGTAAAATGTTATCTAAGAAATGTTGTCTGGTCAGATTTAATCAGCGATCAGATAGTTCCTGATCCATTAAGCCAACTTTAGACAATTTTATTTCAGAAGGTTCTTGTACTAGGTATGCTTGTATTTAGACAGCAAACATTTGATTATTATTAATTATTGATATTAAAATATACTGACATAAGTATTAATAATTCAAATTTTAATGTGATAATAATCAACTTGCATATGAAGGGTTGCCTGATTTTTCAGTCAACATTAGCAGTGTAAAGCTGACACTAGACGTAGCATTCTGACATGTGTTAAGCATTTGGGCTTTATGCTGTTATTCATCTCACCACTAAATTAAATGCCCCTCCCCCCACCACCCCACCTCAGATATAAAAGATGTAGCTTGCATCATTGCACAGAAGTAGTGACACCATGGGGACTTAGGAATTATGAAAACAACCAACCGTTCACACCTTCGTACACCATACACAACACACTTGCGTCATCCATTCATTACTGAAATGCAGTAGCAGGAGCATTTGGAAAGGAGACACACTCCGGTGTTCGAGCCCCATGCCATGCAGGTGAAAATTTGCCAGTAAAAGATATGAGCTCTCATTAAGTTTAACAGGGCAACAACCCCCTACCCAGGGTCCCGCCCCTGCAACAGCGAGGGTGGGATTTAACTGGCTTGTTAATGTGACTGACAGCTCAACGAGGTCGGCCTGTTTGTCTGCTGAGATGCAACAGCTTCCATACTTCATAAAGAGAGTGACGACAGTCGGCCAGTAGTGCCAGTGGGTTACTGGCTGCAGATATTACAGCATACAGGTTTGTGCCAGCTGGTTGACTATATGCTCTGTGGTCATTAGACACGCATAGCTCACTCTCTCCCTTCTATCATCCACCATGCTTGTTAACTCCTGACGAAAAAGAAACCACTCGGCCATCACACAGACAAACAGTTAATGAAGTTACATTCAATGCATAAAGCCAACCTAACTTTATTCTCATGTTTTCCACCACAACAATCAATTCTCAACAAAATATTTGCCTGTTGCTTTCCGGTAGAACTGTTTCTGTCTCATTTTCATGGTTCTCTGTAGTCCTAACAGGCCAATGGACTCCACTCCAAAACTGCATATGAAATGAACCTAAAACATGCTGTTTTCATCATATCGATCCTGCCTCCCTTGAACAATACATATAGATTTATGTATAACCAATAGTTGGTTATACAGAAATCTATATAATGGATGTATCGTTCAAATCAAAGTATGACATACATTTTTGGATTGATGCCCAACCTTCCAGACAGCAATTTTTTATTCTTTTTAATTTGCCTTAAAAATGGCTTCCATTATTTTATTTTATTGTTTTGCAATTTTTAATTATGATATGATTCTTTCATTAGGTAAATGTTTGTTATCTGGATTTGATTTTCTGATGACATGGCCTTGGGCTGCTATTCATTTTGGCACACAACAACCAACTATCCAAAGTTAAATTACAAAGCATAACGGAGTCTATGGAAACTAGTATCTTTGTGTCAGGAACGAGTTCATAACATGTTAGCAAAGCTGGCTTCCAAAGTGTACTGAGAACATCTTTTTAAGGATATGCCCCATTTCTGTCCATGGATGACAGCTAAAACATGCAGTAGACATGTTTTTTCCTACATTTTCAGTCTATGCCTTGCTTACAGTAACTCCATGAATGAGTCTGAGAATGAATTTTTCATTAAAAATAAATTAATACTTTGCTACAGTGAATTTCAAGGCGGTAGTATACACAATACCACATTTTGAAGACCTGAATTAACAAACTGATGCTGACAAATTTATTTTCCTTATTTTGACTTTGATAATCTCACATTCAGGAACTGTGCTGAATTTAAAATCCATCACAAGGTGAAAAACACATTTGTTAATCATATTTCATAATGCCAAAATGTGTGCCAAATAGTGTTGACATGGGTTGATGGGTTTCCTGCAGGTAATATGATAGCTGTCAATGTCTGCTTGAATGTTTCTCAGAAGGAAACATTGACTTTATTTTGAAACTGAGTGGTTTGTTCCATTCCAAAAAGCTTCTTAATTAACCAAAGGTCACAGGTGCCATCATAGAGCATGACTGAACTTATTTTGGCCTCTCAGGCAACTAAAAGGCTCTATGTGTCCCCTGGAGGCTGCAATGTTCATTACACACTTTGCTGTTCATGTTCACACACTACACAAAGTTTGTACTGAGGGTGGCACTAGTAGAAAGGTCACTATATTTACGAGGGTTTGGTACCTTTACAAATGTAAAGAGCAAATTTTATAGAAATCTGGTTAATAAATTTAATTCTTGAGTGCAGACTAATTGTCTGACTTGTGAGTCCATCGTAAAAAGGGTTCACCCTCTCGGGGACATGAATGTCATTGGTTTACTGATGCCGCATAACAGCTCTCAATTGACATAATACCAACACCTGGCATGTACTGTACAGTTAATGTTTTAAATCTCCTAATTGTAGCTCCTAGAAATCTTATAGTGATGTCAGACAATTATCTGTGGTAAGTATGTCATATCAATAGTGTTAAATTCAATAAACATAGATGTTTTTTGGCAGTGTTTTTGATTATGAAGATTATGTCTTTGTCCTGTATGCCTGCAGGAGTGTTATCTGTACAGACAGTCTCCAGAACAGTATCCAGCCAAAAAAACCCCTGACAAAGTCTGGCTCAGACGGAGCCCGAGGACAGATTTATACAGAGGAGATTTGGATGATTACACACCATGAAAGTCCTCTGTGATTGAGATTGGAAAATGCCCTTCACACCAGCCAATAAATCAAGTATAAGATACAGTAGCCAGTGCTTAAAGTCAGGAAATCACAATGCAGTGTAACATAAAAGTAATCTTTTTTATGATACAATCAAGCAGAGATGTCCAGATATGCAGCTGTACTCATTATAAGCTAAAATGTGCTAGTAACTCTCATTTCTTTCTCTATTCTGGTGCTTTTCGTCTTCCTTTTTAAATTAGATGCTACTGTTTGTTGTCGTGTCTTGTTGAAGGTTCATAGAAGAAAATGCTTGAATGATCTAAAACTGATCAACTTAAGGTTTTTAAAGCCTGACAGAACCCTGATGGGAAAAAAAAGTATTAAACATGTAATGCATTCTGGGAAGTGTAGGAACTGACTGATCAGTATGAGAGCACTGAGGGGTTAAGTTACTGGTACAGTGAAGGGGACTTATTCAGTTTTCATTGTGTTCATATTATTTTACTGACATACTTGTCCGGGCGAAGAATGTTCTTAGAAATTAATGTATGACGGGACGCATACTATAAAAATATAAAAGCAGATCCCGAATGTTACCCTGGAAATGGACACTACCAGCACAAAGGAAATGAGGCACACCAAAGATCACCAAGAGAAGAATGCTGGAGGCTGAGCTGCTGGAGATGGGTCTCTCAAGGGGCGAGACAAAACTAGCTGGTAAACTCCCCAATTGCCTGATTGGGCAAAGAGCTTAAGTAAAAGTAAGTACAATATCTGTGCATAACATTTACTGTATAGTAATGGTTAATGTTATAGATCGATTGGTTAGGGCAAAAACTAACAATTGGTTAAGATATGGTAAGGGTTATAATGAAAGTACTTGGTTAAGGTTTGGCAAAGATTGTGGTGCATGAAAGAAAATTACAATGTCACACCTTTACTTTCTGCCTGCGTTTTTATTTTCTCTTTCGTACCTTCTGTACAGCACTCTGGTTCCACTTGTGGTGTTGAAAATGCTCTATAAATAAAGTTGAGTTGAGTTGAGTTGCCTTGATACAGACAGTGTGCACTACTTTCTGGCACCAAACGCTGGCAGTGAACGTAAATATTGTTTGCTCTGGCACAGGAAGATGATGTCCCCAATTCTTAATCTAGCCTAAAATAGCCCCGCTTGGCTTGGTTGCTTCCCCAGCTACGTGAATAGCCATCAATTGGCGCATCGCCAGACCTGTTTGAGTCGTGGAGATGTGGGCTTCAATTCAGAAGGCTGGCTAAGTCAGAGCAGGTAGTTGGCATTTCAGACAGACGGGCACCATGCTGTCTCAGGTATGTACAAACTGCTGAAGGAAGATGCATCGATAGCAAAGCAAGAGAGGAGCTGGATGGATGGGTATTTGCACATTTGCAATTCAAGGCAACTCTACCATGGCACTTCAGGCATATTTGGAAAATGCGCTAGAGCAAACATGAGCATAAATTGCAAAATACCGTTGCTTTGAATTGAAGCATCTAAGAAGTTGCATATATATATTTTTCATTTTTTTTCCAGAGCATGATTGCATTCTTGATGTCCATTGATTGCAAACATTTTACCTGCTTTGCATGAGTTGAGTTTATCATTACACATTTTCCTCCATTTAAATACTGCTGCATTGTGCCAACATAAACATGATTCTGTATACTCTTTTCTCAACTTACACCTGTGGAGGGTGGCTGCCTGAATGTATTGTATAGATTTGTCTTTCTCTGACTAAATCCTTGCAGGACTTATTATCTCTACTCTTAATGTTTGATCAGATGTTCCCTCTCATGAATCAGGTGTCAGTGATTTCTTCCTGTCTGTCTGTTGCCTCCTCTGTGTGCTGGTCTGAGGCCAGCTGGCAAAGAGTTAGACAGCAGCAGTGAAGGAATGATCCTGGAGAGCATTAACTGATCCCAGATGCCCTGACTGGCCCACCTGTGTTTGTGTGTGTGTGAATTCCTGTGTATTTGTGTGAATGCAAGGAGTAGCACCGATGCTTGTTATCGCTCCTTACCGAAAGCAGCCTTATATTTTATGAATCTCTCTCTCTGGGGGAGTATGTGCACGTTTGCATCTCTCTAAGAGTAGTTGCTTGCTTTCATCTCTACATTCACACACAGCAACACAAAGAAGTACAGCCATAAAGTGCCAAGCCACTTCTTAGTGAAAATAGAGAAAACATCAACATAGTGCTGCGCTCATAATGAGAGATGCTGCACTAAAAAGACAAAAAGTTCAATGCCAACCACAGCATAGCAAGTACAAACCAGGAGCAACCTGCGGATCCAGTGCATGTTTGCTGCCACTCAAAACATACAGTTGGCCTTCAGGAGTCTTCTACCGAAGAACTTTCTGCACATAAAGTATACAGGGCAATATGTGTTTAATAGTCCAACATGCCACATACCAAAATGCTTTGGCTCACAACTCATAACCCCTGGTCTCTTTACAGGGTACCCTACGGCCACTGTCATGCACTGAGGGCAGTTTACGATGCATGGGAAAACGCAGCCTTGGCACCGCACCCAACACACTCTACACAGTTCAGTTACAACTGTGAAATGGTGGCACACACTGAGCAAAGTCTGTGAGGAAAAGCTTGTAATTCAAGTGTATTTTGCTTAGGAATGTCTCCTGGACAAAAGGTAATCACAGAAAAACAGCCCTAAACTTATGCTGCATTCCAGACAACTTGGAACTTGAAAATTTCCAACCTCCTAGAGAAAGTAAGATCGCACGCCACTTTAGGTCCGAGTTACTTATGAACTCAGGGCAAATCCATCTACTCTAACCTCATAGAGAAGCAGTTATCTGATGTCACAAAACAATTGTAAACCATTGACTAAAAGGCAACGTAAAGTATATTTGCCTGTCTTTAATGAAAATATTATATACTATCATACAGTAAAAACCTGTTGCCAATATTATTAGGCAGCTTGTTACAGTAAACAATCTCTGAAAAGTCATCTTCTCTGCACAAAAGCTATTTGGGAAAATGTTAAAGATGCCCCAAAATTTGAAAACATTAGGAAATATACGACATTTGGTGACTTGTGAAGATTACCTTCCGATGTAACTAGACAGGAACAGTTATCGAGTAATGCATATTTATGTAACTTTAGGTCATTAAATGGGCTATGTCTTTAATCAACACCAAGGGCACTGCCCAGTTTACTTGGGAATGCACAAGAAACATCAGTTTTTCACGGTTAACCATGTTTTTAGTTTACGTTTGGCATCGTGCGCCTGGAAAGCTTGGAGGTTGGAAGTTGAAAATTACAGCTGGGAAATTCCGACCTCGCGGCATTCTTCTGTCACACTCCTGCTCCTCCACCCACAGCCATCGTGCCAGTGCAGTCAGGCATTACAACTACATAAAGAGGATGCAAAACGTTGGTGATTCTGTGACTTTTTGCCATCATCAGGTTAAAATTTCAATTTGTCCAATAGGCTACTTCGGTTTGTGACTTGTAAGCCTGTTTGCATTTAGCTCAAAGCATTACTGAGTAGCCTCACAGAGCTGTTAGTCTTTATTGGTAAATACACAAGCAATTCCTTTAGCCCAGGACAATTCTGTAACACTGACCCCATTGCAGCATGTATTGTATGCATGCATGTTAACATGGGTATCCGTTGTAAAAACAAATCCCTGACCTTGCATTTAACTCATTTAAACTCAACCCATTCATTGTTGAGCTGGATATTCAGCTTCAACATAAAGTAGATCAGTTGTTCCCAAACTTTTTCAGCTCAAGACCCAAAAGAGAAATCTGGTGTCTCCCTGGGACCCAAATTTACAAAAATACATCATGAATTGCTGTAACAACTACATTTATAAACTACAGATAAAGGGCACAAACCATGAACTTAAATATCTAAAAGTAAACAAAAACAACAATGGTCTATTCTCCTTTCTGTGTCTCACCCCTTTTTTCAACTCTAATTTTCTCATCCCCTCCCATCATCCCTCAGCATCAACCCCAACATGTCTTTTTTTAATGATGCTGACATGAATTTAATGAGACATATGTGGCTGGTTAATGTTTTTAACCTGCTGATCTATACTCTGGGCTCTGTTTTTGAGGTCATGCTGAGCGTTTAGTCTGTTTTTTTTAAGTATGCTAGAGTCAAAAAAGCCAGTTTTGCACAAGTATGTGGTTCGAAATTGAATCACCACATCTTGAGGGATTCTTTGCAAAGAAAAAATAATTCTTCGGACTTTCCCCTGTATTGCAAGTGTTTAGTTTTGAGATATCTGTCCAATTCATTCATTTTAAAACTCTGATTACTGAGCACTTCCCCACATATTACCATCTCCTCTCCATTCCAAATGGCTTTGGTAACGCCAACATAAATAAACTCATCCTTGTACTTTAGTTTGGACATCATAGGACCGACAGTGACTGATCACAGACTACGGACATAAAAATTCTGTCTGAATGTGAAAGGCAGATCAGGTTACCTCACCCAGCATCTGAGCTGAACGACCGGTGAGGCAAAAATTAATGCTCATTTACATATTTAACATTACTGTGCATTTTACCCAATAAAAATAAGTCTGCTACCCATTTTGGGTCCTGACCCAGAGTTTGGGAAACATGTAGATGATGAGAAAAGTGGGTGCACGACTGGACTTTTATGTGCAACAGAAGAATTAGATTTCTTCCCAATATAGGTAGGTAGGTTTATTGTCACAATATAACAAGTTATAGAGTGAAATTGTGTTTTGTAACTCCCTTCTGCTACATAGCAGACAATATACATTAATGGAGAATCAATTGTAAAAAATTGTAACCAGAAATAAACTATAATCACTGGCGCAGTGCTGAGGTTGAATTAGAGTTTAAGAGTCTGATAGCTTCGGGGAAAAAGCTGCTCTGCTGCAGAAAATTCTATATCTCTTCCCAGGCAGCAGGTTGAACAGGCTGTGGCTGGGGTGTTGTACATTTTGAATATTTCTATTTGCCTTTTTTAGAGTTTCCTTAAATTTCTATGTTCTCTTGATTTTATTCCCTTACCATACTACTGATACATATCATTTTCAGTCATTCTCCTCTTTTAATTTTATTTGTTGCTTGTTTGGAAATCAGACGATATAAAGTTTCAGTAACAGTCAGTGTCAGGATTTAAACACAAACCGAGTAATGGGACCGGTTGATAAAAAAGTGTGCCAAAAGACGTGTAATTACATTGTTTTTATCATTCTGATATTATCTACAGAACAAACCAAATCCACTGTTAACACATTTATCTGTTTCCTACATCTGCTCATAAAAGCACAGTGACTCATTTGTCCCCATTAGCATCCTGTAGCTCATCCTCATCACCAGGAACATAGTGTGAGGGTTGACTGACTGGGTTAAATTATGTCATCGACCGTACATCTTAAAATAAGATGACTGTGATTATTTACCAGGCTTTGTTACCATGCGGGCTTTTTATAGACTTTGTACTCATGAACCCTCATAAGTAACTGTTTCCTGTGTGGATGCTCGCTGATGATATCATAGTCTGAGAGTTTAGAGGCTGATAAGCATTTTGAGGTGAGGTAAATGTGTGCTGGTGTGTGGGGTGGGGGAAGAGTGATGCTGGCAAGAGAATCAAAGGCAACACCGGGATTTGTTGTGTGACGTTAAGCGGTCAGAATAATTGGGTTGGAAATTTGTCGGGTGTGAACAAAGACAATATGTACAGAAGCATTTGGAAGGGAATGTAGCTAAGAAAAAAAGGTTAATGGACCACACACACACATACATCAATGTTCACACCAGTAGTTAAAATGGTGGGAGTGATAAATACATCTACAAGGATAAAGGGTGAGTGCATTGTCCAGTGGCAGTCCAGAGGACGTCAGAGGTTTAATGAAGAATCTGGCCTGAAATAAAACTAAATGTTCTAGACAACCGCTACTTTCAGCCAAAAACATGTTCTTATCACACCAATAATTCTTATTAAGCGAACAGTGATTTACCCAGATTTGGCCTCGGTGCCAGCTCTTGTGGTTAGCAATGACTTGGCGCTCCTTCTTGCTTTCCTGTGTTTTACTCCTAAATATGCATACTACTTTGAAGAAAACTCTGCAGTTAGTGTTTATCTATGAAGCCAAAACAGTGACTTTAGTATTTACTGGCATTAAAAATAAATTGTTGTGCTGAACCGCAGGACCGTAGTGTTTAAATTAAAACATTAGCTGACGAACATTGGCAAAAAAATATATATGTAAATTATGTGTAATGTTACTTTTATTAAAAAAGCATGGGAGGTTGTAGCAGCTGGGGTCCTCCCAGATGCCATTAATACAATCAGCCAGCTTTCATTTATTGACTGCCTGACTATTTGCTAAACCCCCTACCACTAAACGAGACCTTAAACAGGCACAGTAGGCCTGTCCAGCTTTGGATTTCTTGACGCGGCAGGGCTCTAGTCAGAGAGATGCTCTGTATCTAAAAGGTTTGGATGGTGGAGTCTTTTTTATCCTAAATACAAGAGTAACAGTGTGAAAATGTATTAATTAGTGGGTCTTTTCTAACATAAGCTGCAATAATATCAAGCAATAATCAAGCCAACATGTACTAAAGCATAGCTGCCCACTCTCACGCAACTGACGCTTTTCACATGTTCTCACGCCACACATCAATTTTCTCATGCAGTGAAAAATGTATCTCTGCAACACCAGCATATGCCAGAGTAATCAAGTGGACCCGCTCTCGCTCTGTAAGTCACAGTTTGTGACAGACTGGTCATGTAGCTGCTTTAGCAATATAAACATTATATGAATTATATATTTGTTAATAAACTCATGGATTTGGCACCTGCTAGAAATTAAAAGCTGCAGAGAGGAAAGATGAAACACATAACAACCTGGCAGATAATAGGTTTATGTAATGTTATTGCTATCTTCAAATAACAGCGAGGTAATAGTCTGCAACAGTCCTTAATTAGATAAGTTATTTGCAATGGTGTTTAAGTTACCTCACACTTGAAATCATGTTTTCCTGAAGGTGGTTTGTGTGTCTTTACTTTGTATTTTGACAGCAGGGAGATCTACTTTACTGTGTTTTATTTTCTGTAAATGGATGGATGATTATTATTATGACATATCATTCAACTGACCAGAAATAACCTGTAGTTCAGGATGTGTGTGTTGACAAGCTAAGCATTTAAGCAGAACAGCTCAAAGGTGACAGCTGTTTATAAATAAAAAAAACTTTTTACTTTTATCAGATTCTTTTTACTCCATGTGCTTAAAACACAAGAAACACGTTTTTACGGCCCTCACCCCAATCTGAATCTGCTGATTCCTAGGGCAGTCTGGCACTTACATTTATGTAAATGTTGATTAAATATGTGTGTGAGACACACTGAAATAACAGCTGCAAACTACTAAATTTGGCTCACTTTTTTTTTTTCTTCCAGACTTCTGGACAGCAAAAAATACACATATTTTAACTTCACCAAATTAGCTCTAAGTGAGCTCATGACAATAACAGAATAAAATAAATTTCCCCTAAATCATGCCGGCAACAGGAAATCTGCATTTCAGAGTTTGCACTCGTTTCACACAAAAAAATCATTGCAACAGAAGGAAGACAGACATTAAAAAAAACCCTACTGTCTGTTAGCGAGTTAGCTAACAGCTCATGACAGCTCTCCTGTGACACAGACTTTCAATGAGTCACTCAAGCAGAGCAGTCAGACCATTAAGCCTGCAGTAGATACCTGCCTCTGGAAAGCTGGACAGTTTAGTACGGCAAACATTAACTAATAATGTAATTTAAAATGTTTGATTGTTTTGTTTTTTATTTTTTTAGGGGGGATGGGGCAGTTTTTCCTCATTGAGAGTCTAAGGACAGTATGCTATACAGACTGTAAAGCCCCTTGAGGCAAATTGTGATTTCTAAATAAATAAAACTGCCTGACTTTATGGTATTTTTATCATGAAAGGAGACAGAAAATGATTAGCCTCTTTTAAGGTTCTGCCACTGGCATGCACCGAAGCATTCAGTATACAGTATTACACATGCACTGGTGTGTGTGCAGCAGTAACAGCTGACCTTTGGACATTTTGACTTGTCATAGCAGGAAAAGCGCAGGATGCATTCCATTTAGCGTGCTCGCTTGCTGGGAGACATCTGTGGAGTGGAGTCAACATTAATATTATCTGTGCTTTTCCTGCATTGACAAACGTGTCATTTCTGGAGCTGCCTCACAACCGACACGTTCGCAGAGCTCTCTGTAAAATACAGTAACTAAATTAGAGAAGAGCTGTCCCTTCCAAACGTTTCCTCTTGGCAACTGAGCATACATGCAGCAGTATTTCACCAAGCCTGCGTAAAAAAAAAACAAACTTTAATAACAAGCACGAACCTGACATTTCAACCCTGCCAGACAGCTCCCATCACTCTTGCCCACAGCTGGACGAACTCTGGATGACCTCAAGGTGAAAGGTCAACCTCCCGGGGTCAAGTCTTACATTAATGTTCCTCTTGACGCACACTTAGATACACAAAAATACTCCCTCATATGTATGTGCAGACACAAGTACACGCTCTGGAGGGTCCAGGTGAACTGTTATCCCAAACATCACCCACTGAACCTTGTACACTCCCTTGAGATATTTACTGCACGCATCTTTGTTATTGTTCTTTTTTTTTCTCCTGAAATCCGCCTCTTGTTCCTGTTGTTTCGCCACCTGAAACGTGATAACCTTCTACTCCTTTTTCACCATTTATGCCTTTTTGCGACCTCCCCGCTTTAATATATACTAAATAAGGAATGTTTTTTTAGTGACTTTACAGACACTGGTGATATTTTGTTTTTGGCCACATTCCTATGTATTAAACGACATAACTGTAAAAGTACACCTTTTTGTTTTCAAGTTTTACTTTCAGGTTAAAATAATTGACAGCATACTGAAGGCTAGGCAAGAGCTGACTTTTGGGTGTGTATGCTTATTTAGCATTTGCATATCTAGGTTAGTCTCACATCAAGGAAATCCCACATCGCCATTCTTATGATGACACGGCTGTGGTGCAGGGAAGTTAATTTTCTCAAACCCTGATGCCAGCTCCCTTAATGTATATTTGACTATATAACTAAAAACGGTAATAAGACAAGAGGAGGGAGCAGAGAGATACAGAGAGAGAAATGTGAACAATTGGGAAGTAGAAGTAAAGATATAATCAAACAACAGGCCCAGTGTTGCAATACTGTTCCTGTTGTCTGCCTATTTTCCAGACAAAGATGCATCTTTGATTTCATCTGGCCCGTCATCAGGCTTTCAGGCAGCTGAAAACTGGTTGGAGGAGGATGTTCTTCTTTTTAATAATCCTGTTGATCTTTATCTCCTGTTTGTAATGAGCTCCTCCCGGCTCAGGTTACAGAACCAGGAAGATTGCACGGTGTACACAGTTTCAGTACTCTTCATAGTACATGGGCATGCTGGCTTTCTTTCAGCTTGGTTCAGCTGGTCGGTCTAAGTCATTTTGCTTTAAAGGTAATTACAGAGCAATCCCTTTCTTCTTTAATACAAACAGGGTCGCTGCCCTGGGATGATGATGATGTGTGTGTGTGTGTGTGTGTGTGTGTGTGTGTGTGTGTGTGTGTGTGTGTGTGTGTGTGTGTGTGTGTGTGTGTGTATTTGTTTGCAAAATCCACATACAGAGAAATCGGATCTGTCTTCTGTTAACTTTAGCACCAACCCAGAATGATCACGTGTCATGTTTTTTTGTTTGCTTTTTTGTACAGTTGCAAATGAACAAGGACTTTCCGAGGGAGAGTCATGAATTCAATACTTACTTGGGTGTGATGCCAGTTTACATACCAGTCAATCAGCCACTTCAAAGACCTTGGGCCAGACTAACGATATATGCACACTGAAGTTTTGCTAATGCCATTTCCCCGGAGGTGAAATAAGTACTCAGATCCTGTACTTAATTAAAAGTAGCAATACTACAGCGTAGAAATACACTGTTACAAGTAAGTCCTCCATTCAAAATACTATAAAAATACTAAGTAAAAGTACCTAGTAGGTTTAACATCAAGGTATACTTAAAGTACCAAAATTAAAAGTACTCATTATGCAGAGTGGCTTCTCAGAATAATATATATTTTATGTCTGGATCATAATTATTCATGCATTAATGTATTCATCACTTTAATGTTGAAGCAGGTATAGTTGGAGCCTTTATATACTACTGGGTATCTAAATAACATCTTAATCTACAATAATACATCATCATTCATTTGTTGATTATATTTTCTTATTAATCCAAGTAATTTAGTTACTCTCCACCTTAGTTAATTTCCACTGCTGCATTTCTCACATATAAATTGCTGTTTACAAAAAGAGACTGTGTGCACCTCGTGCTTACTTTAGACCAGGTGTACACACGGTCTTCTGGAGGCAGTCGATGGTAATATGATATGGTGGAAATGGAAATTACAGGGCTAAAGTCTAATAATAATACATTATTTATTTGGGTTGTTGGTTAATTTCACTAGGTTTTACAGTCTTTTATATTTCTATCTTAGGGGCATTAATACACTTAAAATTACATTTGTATGCAGTGCTCAATATTGTTGTTCTTGTCATTCACACTGGAGGCATTTAGTTTAGTTTATGTCCTTT
Organism: Micropterus dolomieu; assembly: GCF_021292245.1. Classification (NCBI taxonomy): domain Eukaryota; kingdom Metazoa; phylum Chordata; class Actinopteri; order Centrarchiformes; family Centrarchidae; genus Micropterus; species Micropterus dolomieu. The sequence goes on along the minus strand of NC_060163.1, from coordinate 7,349,591 downwards.
TTGATTTTTTTGTGACTTATTTTGTGCAAATTTATTGTGTGCTATTGTGACACAACCGGTACATTTGTGCTTCGTTGTTACTGTTCTTTCAGTGGCAGTACTGAGAACTGGTAAAGCTAACGGACATAAGGTATGCAAACAGATTATTATGGCTGTGGCTAATTGTGGAAGTGGAAACCAGGGTTGTGCACGTTGCCCGGAATGGTTGCAATCTAAGAAAAAAAGAACAGTGTATACACAGAATTACACATTTGCCAAAAACCAGATGGATTTTTTCTGTTTTTGTGCATCTTATGAGTTTTATGCATCTGGTCCCTGGGGTATGATTCCCAGAGGCCAGATGACGATCTGATATGCAAGTGGAAACCCAGTGAAGGATCAAGTCTTCAATGCTGCAGTAGTGTCTCCTTTTTTGGTCAAGGTACCTGTGAAACTAACAGGCTACTACCTAAAGAGTGGAGAGATAGCACACTGCCAACAACGGTAGTGTAGTGTGTTTAGAGAACTAGGCATTCCAATTTGGGAGAAAAACAACACTGGCAAACAACACTGATATAGATGTTTGAAGTGATACCAAGTCATTCAGACAAAATATTTTATCTAAACTACTAAGTGAAACTAGCAGTCTTTCCAGCTTTAATAAATTTGCCAAAATGGTCGCGCATATAGGCCAGTAGCTGCCTCTTATTTTTAATTTCTTCAGTGCTACTTTTTTACTTTCTACTATTGTTTAATTCCGTTTTAATTTAAACTCTTCTACATTTTCTGCATGTGTAGCATGGAGGATGGTACAACTGCATTCCATTGTGGAATCCCGTATTGTACACTGACAATAACTTACCTTAAACCTTATCCTCTGATATTGTAACAATAACATATTATATGAATCCATTATCAGTGATAGTTTAGCCGTGAAAACTAAGAAAATCTAAATATTGAGGCTGGACAAAGCCGGAAGCTTTCGATCTACAATATGAAGCCGATGCGGAAGTCCCTGAAACATGCATTCAATTGAAAATCCAGCAGGGGGCGACTCTTCTGGTTGCAAAAAGAAGTCTGGCTCCATTAGAAATAATGGGAAAATGACCCTACTTCTCAGCTGAATAATTACCACAGTAAAGACTGATGAGTTTATGGTCTCAGTGGCTAGTTTCAAGTCTTCTTCAATACAAAATGATGTTCATTTAGTAAATTATGGTCCCATTTATTTTAAAATAGACCACAAAGCAGAGTATGTTTCAGGGCGGGATTGACCTATCGGCCAAACTCGAAGGCTTCAAAACGGCAGTCCACAAACCAACGGGTGACGTCACGATGACTATGTCCATTTCTTATATACAGTCTATGGGTCGGACCGTAACTGTCACAACCTTGGATTTGAGTGTGGTGTTTTTCTGTTATTTTGTTAAATGTCCATTTCTGTTCTACTTATTGCCTCTGTGTTCTCGTTTAGGTTTTGTTAGTTAATCATTGCTTCCTTGTTTTCTATTTTTAGTTACATTTATCCTTGTGTATTGTCTGTAGCTTTACTTCCTGTTTTATTTTTTAATTTTGATGATTGGTGTTTTTGTCTAGCTTTGTTTCCTGTCTACCTTGATTCTTAATGCATCTCATCTGTGTTTAATTGCCCTGCCTGCTTGTGTGTGTGGTGTGTCCCTGTATATATTAGCCTCAGTTGTGTTTAGTCTTTGCGGTGTCATCTTCCTATTTTGAGTGTTCTGCTTCGTGCTTTGTTCTCTGGATTATTCCCTGTTTTTGGATTACCTTGGCCTTTAGTTGGATTTAACCTGTGTTTAGACTTTTGCTTCGTGCTCGGACGTAAGCCTGTTATTGCTTATTAAATAAATCATCTTAAACTGCATCCTCCTCTTCAGTATCTGCAATATACCTCTTTTTCCCTCCTGCTGCACTCAGCCTTCCTGATAGTAACATTTTTTGCTCAGCGCCTAGAATTGTAGATTCAGGTACTGGAACCTAATTTAAACACTTGATGAATTTTGTAATTCATTACCAATTAGTCCAACAGCACTCAGAGTTTGTGTATTTTTGTCACGACACTCCTTCAAATCCACGAACACCACACACAGCATCTCCTCAGCTCTGTCCAGTGTAACTGTTAGGAAGGCTGTAGAAGATTGCGTGTAGAGTTTTCGTCTTGATTCAAGACCAGGCAGAACACCTCGGTGCAAGTGTGCAGAACAGGACCGAGATGATCGGTTTTAACCGTGGAGTCGTTCCAAACAAGTAACCCGACACCTGAGCTTGACCCAGACCAGAGACGGATCAATGCACGATGCATGGCGGTAAAAAAAAAGAACTAGCTAGAAACACTATCTCCTCCTTTATGAGTGTCTGATAATCCTACACATGCTGCCTACTAGAGACGACATCAGATTTAGTAGAGATATGGAGGTTGGGGATGAGAGAGAAGGAAAAGGAATAAAAGAATCAAAAAAAACGAGAGAAAAAAGATTTTGTGTGTACGTGTGGTTGTGTGTGTAAAACCGCAGGCTATGGACGTGATTGCAATGAAGGAATGAATCTGAAACAAGAAACACACAGACTGATGATGTGGTTTAATCGTCTATTAAACTTTTTAATTAGAGGCTTTTTTAAAAATTGGACTGAGTCACTGAGACATTCAGTAACACACAAAACCTGATGTAACCATCCCTGTCGTCCCTCTGCTATTTGGGCCGAGTGCCTAGAAAACTGGCCTGGATGCTTGAGGAAAGGGGTGCGGGCAATGGCACCTCCCATTGCAGATTTTGAATTAGACCAATAATGCCTCTGGGGAATAAACATTAAGTTCTGGATTCTCACAACGTGGTGGGTCGTCACTTAGTGGACACACGCAGTTTTTATTACTACTAATTTTAATCATTATGGCCCTGAGAAAAGGGTTCCTTACAACTTGCACATTTTCATTAAATGTTCCTACTTTATTGCCAACTGAGATAACACAATTTTCAGGACATTTCAGTTTAAAAGGCAACGTCATTCATTAACCACTTTGCAGCTACAGTTTAAGACACTCAACTTCTCTTAAATGTGACTTGCAAACGTGTCATGATTTCAGCAGCTCCACCGTCTCCAAGTGGAGAGACAACACCCTAACACTAGACAACAGTGTTGATATTGGATGACTGTGCAAAACTCCAGAAAACATTCAATGACAAGAACATGTAACATCCCCAGGAAGAGTCCATATGCAAATATGCAGAGGTGTGAAACTTCATTACTCAAGGTCTCTCTGATCGGATTTATATCCAGTTGCTGTTTTCCTTGGGACTGCAGTCATTTGTATTCTGCGTTTGCAAAATACACATGCTTTCCCACTGGACAGGCACTGTGGCCCGCCTGTAATCTGTGGATCTGGTGGGAAGTCACAATTGGTAAATATTTGTCAGGCTGGAAGGCAGTGATCAATAAGGACGGCTGTTTTCACACAGATGATAAGAAGCTCAGTTCAATCTGAGAGCTGGCTGTGACCTTAACTGTGGCCCGTCCTGTAAAGAGATATTAACCTGGGTTCTTTTCTATAAGTGTAGGGTTTTAGAGAAGCAAAGTTGGAAAAAATGATAAAACAAGAAGAAAGAGTAGAAACCAAAACTATCAGAAAAAAGCCGAATTCACTAAAATAGGCTATTCTTGGTTAAATTATAGACTTGCTGAGTTGGTAAAAGCCTTCCACGGCTTGATTATCAGCAAGGCAACATGAACATCTGAGCTGAGGCATGGTACCCACTTTCAGGTGGCCTCCAGATGGGCCAAGGGTGCCACAATATTTTATCATTTCACTTTTTTTATTGTACATGCATACATGTTGGTATTTTGCTACTTTAAAAGGTGCAATTTACAATGCCTTCACGTTTTCAAACATATCCAAACAGAAGAATTAAGCAATGAATATCAAAATCTGTTTAATATGCAGTTATCCTGCAGCTAATGAGATGGCAGCTTATGGTAGCTGTAGCAGTAGTATAGCACTTGACTGCCATACTTTGCATGAGAAATTGTACATTCGACATAATACATATGTTTTTAGATTAGGTGTGTCAAACATAGGATGTCGTTATCTATGAATAAACAACCATGAATCTGCTTTATTATAGAAACTAATGAAAAAAGACGCTGCTCATAACTCTAGAACTGGCCAGAAAAACATTATTAATTACCTTATTGAGTTTTCTTCAATCACAAAGTAATCCGGTGAGAGTTATCTGTTCTTCCATAGGTACATTGTACCTAACTGCTAATAGCTCATTCGTCATCCTTTTAATGGCACCAATTTGTAAAAATGTGAACAAATATAGGCAAGGGGGGGGGGAAACCCCAGGGCTACAGGTAGGGTGATCACACACATATAGACACACACTCAGATAATTTGTCTCAAAAGGATCTAACCTGCATGTCTTTGGACTGTGGGGGTAAACACGAGAACCTAAAGAAACACACCGACATGGGGAGAACAAACACCACACAAAGTGCTACATCCAGGGAAACAACCAGGACCGTGTTGCTGTGAGGCGACAGTGCTAACCACCGAGCCTACGTGCCAACCTTTACTGATGTCACCTTCCAGGATTAGTGGGCACAGCACTCAAACAGTTTCCTCCAACGGCCATTCGGTCCGTCGCATTTTGCCTTCCATACAATGGAGAAGTGAATGAACAGCAACTGTCGCAGTAACCAGGAGACAGAAACATTTACAAACCCGCTGGATTTCCTCTGGGTCTCTCATCCTCCTTCTGTTCATCCTCTGCACGCACCCATAGTCATGTGTGTGTGGAGGCCGTACGCATACGGGCAGACACATATTCCAATTTATACACATCAGCTGGAAACACCCATACTGTACACATTTATACACATACACACCTCATAAAAGGTCAAACCACAAAACACTGCGCTCTGGTGAGTCATCACCAAAAATGGAAAGTTTTAATCTTTTCTTTTTTATGTTTTTTTTTTCTCAACACAAAGAACAAACTGAGAAATAGGAAGAAAAAACAGCCATAAAAAACAGGCCATTTGTCATAATTTCCCGCTGCCGGTAGCTGTGGACAGAATGAGAAAGTGGTGGCGGTAGCTGGGGACGTGATGGTGCATCTTAAACAGGGGGAGTTTGTTCCACCCCAGAGGGGAGGGGAGGTGTGGCACCGTTGAGGCCCAAAACAGGTCTGGGACTGGAGGGACTGAGGTGGCTCCTGATATGAAGCGTAGCGTGGACATGGAGGTGATAGATGGAGCTCGAAGCAGGATATCTGGGTAGTGTAGAGGTGTGTGTGTGTGTCTGGTCAGTGTAGAAGGACCTGTAATGCCGTTGGTCTGGCTGGAATCGTGACTGTAGGACACAAACCATTCGTTACACAAAGACAGTTACACACCAGGCTAAATGATGCTTATCCAACAGTCTGGCTGGAGGTGTGTGTGACGGTGTGCGTAGGTGTGTCTTAGAGTTTTAGTGTGTTTTTTAGTATGAGTGTAAAATGTTTGCTTATGTGCCCGTGCAGAAGTGGTGACGCGCACATAAAAGCATAATGTCTGTGTGTGTGTATGCTCTGTCGCCAGTGTGCCATGTCACCACACTCATAAAAGCCATCACAACGGACGCTAACCTCAAAAACCCGCACGACCAAAGAAAAAAAAAAAAAACGACTATTGATGTGAGAGGAATCAGAATTGAGCTCATTACTTTTTCCACAATGAGAAAGTTGTTTGTGTGACACTCTTAATTCTGAAACTTGTGCATGGTCCCGCTTTTATTTGGAAATTTCCCTGGCTGCCCTCTTTACTCCTCTCAACATGCAGGGTCTGCTCACTTTTTCTGAGCTGCATTTTCCAGAAAAGGCAATAAGTTTGACATAATTGACAATAAACAGAGGATAAGCAGATTAATTAAATCAGCTCAAGACAAACATTGTAAAATGAGCTTTTATTTTGGACGTGAGCAAAGAGAGCAAGGGCATTCAAATACGCCTGTGTGCCAGTGACAAAGAAAAAAAAGCCCTCGAGTAGTTAGAGGACAACATTGATAACATCATGAAAAACTGTACTCCAAAACAATAATCTGCATGGTCCTGGCTTTACAGCCGCTTTGGGCTACAAACAAATTAACTTCTTGCCATTGATTTACTCATGAAAAAGAAAAAGCAGCTGATGTAGCAAACATCCGTTTTCCTTCTTCTGCGTCCAACCTCTCCCCTTCTCTCAGTATTTGCTTTTCTAAAATTGTTGTTTATCTGAGGAAGACGCAGCATGCAGGACCATTTTCAGAAACGCTCGGCTTCACGTTCAGGCAGTTACATTCACACTTGGGAGCTGCCAGTTCAACCACAGTCTACTGCTAATGGCCACCAAACAGCTCTTTTGGTGAAACCGGACCCCTCTAATGCTAGAAGTTGATGATTTTTTTATTGCTCATGACACAAAGAACTCCTACTAGAAGTTGCAATGCTAGTTGAGTTTTTTGAGAGCTTGTACTTTCTGAAGGACATTCGAAAGAGACTCTGGCTTACTTGACACACCTCTAAAAACGCCGTCAGTAAACGTGTGATTGGATATCCCTGAATTTCCTCAGGGAAAGGAAAATCAGAGTCCACAGGTTTATGAATCTGGATCAAACGCCAGGACACACAAGCTTTATTGCGAGCATGTGAAAAAGTGTCCTTATTCATAGTTTTCATGTGACGTCACATTCCAAGGAAAACGCTCCCCTGGAGGGCAAAAAGACGTTCTTTTAATGGTAGAAATGCTATGATGCTGTAACGTTATATGGATCGGATCTGCCCAACACTTGCAGTTTGTGTTCATCCATCCATCCATCCATTGTCACCTGCGTACAGGGTTGCGGGGGTTTCATATGTTCATATGTATTTCTTTTTCTTAAGTTGAAAGGTGATCCAAATAAAATTTGACTGCTTTTGCGGCGTCTCTACGGGGGTATGGTGGTGTTGGTCTGTTGTTTTGCCCTCCAGGTCACCGCGCATGTCACGTGACTGAAAACTATGAATAGGCTACTCAATAAATAATTTTGGGATCGATCATGCAACTCCTCCAATGGGAGTCCCGCACTCTACTGCCTGAGCTAAACATGGACATGAGTGTCCAAGGGTTTGAAATAATTGACTGAAATAATGTTCTGGCCCACCATGCAACAGCTTGAGAAAAAATTGGCCCAATGTCAGACTTATTTGCCGACCCCTGGTGTAGGGTAGACATATTCAGGCAGTTTGGTGATGACAGAGGTTATAGCACCTGTCAAAAGTGCTGCAGGAGTTCAGCAAATGGCAGATGTCTCTGTGTACCATGGCTGTATCAGCAACTGGGGTGCGTTTCCCAAAAGCATTCTTGCTAACTATGGTAGCAACTTCCTTGATTGGAGCTATGCAGTTGCAACACAACTGTTTCCCTAAACCCTAGTTCGAAATACGGAGGTAACTAAGTTGGTAACTTACGTGGTACGAACCATCGTTAAGCGACGCAGGTGTTCCCCGAAACCATAGTTCCTACGAACGTTCGCACCAACTGTCGTTAAGTTGCATAGGAACTACAGCTCCTGACCTGTGGTTAGAAGCTTAGTTCACAGTGACTACATCACAGATAGGAGAAAATGCAATGTTAGGAGGTGGATTTAATGAGTTTTAAGCAGGGAATGTTAGATAATCCTGCTGTACAAAACATATTTAAGGTGAAGGTTTTTTTTAAATGTAGTTATATTCATTTGATACTTTTCTGAAAATAATAATGGGTAAGACTTTACAATACGGTACACAGAATTGTGAGTATTGGTAATAAGGAACAAGTGGTGAACAAATCAGGAATGACCTGACAGTGTTGGGCAGTAGTAGCGCTCAGTAGCAAGTAGTGCCGTTACTAGTTTAACTACATTTCTCAGTAGCTTTGTGGTAGCGTGAATAATAATTTCGCAGAAAATAAAATCACCCACATCATGACTTTTCACCTGATGACCTAATCCGTGACGAGCCCTCCCGTTCAGACACCGTGAGTGATTCAGCAGCACTGTTTACAGGACACCTGCGTTTCCGCCGGGTAAGGGGGTTTTGCCATAGGTCTCTGCACGGCCCTGCCTTTCTATTGTGATAGTTTCATTTAATGTAAAGTAGCTAGTAGCTGAGCTCACTACATTTTCCAAGTAGCTTGCCCAATGCGACTGATATATTTTATAGCTGCAACAACCTGATAATTAATGAATTGTTAAGAAGTAGTTAGTAAGAAGTAGTTAGTGAATAACTCAGAATGGAGGACCATATAATAGATAATAATGATTTACTTAAGAACAGACAGGGTGATACTAATATTAAATGAGTCGTCGGGTAATGATTACTTTATAAATATAATATAAATATACAGATAGGTTTTATTTATTTATTGCTTACTATGGAATTTCCAGTCCCCAAACAGGCAAAAAGGTATGTTTTTTTTCACAACATACCAACTGAGCTTTCATATGTAATGTTCTAAAACAGCAGCACAGTGTATGCACAGGATAAATGCTTGAGTCTACAGTGCTCATTTATTTTCACCACTGTAATGCATTTCTTTTATCGAAATCAACTCCTGCACTCTCTCCATCCACCCACAGTTCCTCCATCTGTCTTGCTTTTCCTCCTTCCTTCCATTGCTCCATTGCACCCCTCTCTTTCTCTCTCTCTGCCCTCTCTGTTTCCTCCATAATGATGTTAATAAAGTGAGCAAAATGGATTATCCAGATTCCCATGGCAGGTTGCCTGCCCTCTGCTCTGTCTCCTGCTCCCCTGTTTACTGGAGGGAATCATTCACTTAGCCTTATCGCTTTACACCCACGCTATCTGGACACACACACACACACAGGCCATGCAAACACACTGATACTGATTAGAGGTGTGTTTACATGGCTACGCTGTGAACACAAGGTAAAGGGAAACACAGAGGGGATTGTAGGTTTAGAACCCTAAGACAGTTCAAGCCTACATGTAATGAAGAAGCTCTAACACAGAAGGTGGACAGAGAGAAAGGAAGCATCTTCTAACTGCTATCCAAATGTTTCGTCCCTAAAGTATAAGGAGACATCAGTGTGCAGAAACAGGGCCATATTCCCACCATCGGTCATGGGGTAATTGCTCTAGCAAACCTCTCTCGAATCTAATATAAACTAACGAGCCAGATCGCTCCATCAGACCTTACCAGACAGTCGATGGTGAGCAGAGAACATGTTGTAGTTCCATTAAGCCAAAGTTTCTCAGGGCTGTGGGGGAAAAAAAATTGGGAGAGGTAAGGGGCTGGCTGCATGTCCAATTTGGATCTAGTTTTAATAAGTCAAGCCTCTACATACCACAGGCTTGTGCTTCTTTATTCTTTTACTCTGTCCCTTGTTGGCAATTAACATAATGACAGCTACTGTTCCTTTAAAACAAAAAGAAAGCAAAGAATTGAAGAACATACTGAGTAATAAGGATTAGAAGAGTAATAACCGAGAAGCATCTCTGAGAGGTGATTTACAGTTGCTGACCACAATGCACCTCTCCCTTCTATCATGCCCTGAATGGGAAAATAAATCTGGATCAGCGCGTGAAAACTGCTGACAAACACCAGGCCGGTTGCGTGTCTTAAAGTGAGAGCTTGGGCACATCTGGAGGCTATCAAGTAGAGCAGGTACTGTAAGTTTCCCAGACATCGTACCCTATAAAGAGATACCTCAATCCTGGATTGTAGGTACTTGTACCTTAATTGAGTGGAAATATTGTCCTTTTTCTCGACTGCATTTATTTGACAGCTCTAGTTACTAAGATTTTATAAAAAAGATAAACTAGGATTTTACACACTAAGCATACTATGAGCATATGAAATAAGCTGGATTGTTTCAATCCAGCAGGTAAAGTGAATGTTGTGCCCCAACTACAAACAAAACATACCTTAAACAACACTGTATAAACAAATGCAGCAGTTATGTAAGTAATAAGCAATCAGGGATGGGATTTTTCAGGATTAAAGTGGAATTTTGGGTTTTCTGAGCTGCATGAATTTGGCGTTGCGGTCCAGTTGCATGTTTAGTACCCTGTAGACCTGGGTTCAAATACTGGTGGGGTGACTGCTCTTTCCCATCCATCACAATGAAGTACATATTAAATGCACAGCTGAGATGATGAGGCTTCAGCTTAGGCACAACCATATTGTGAAAATACTAAAAGTTTTAAAGAGTGATGAAGTTGATGTATCATAAGTTTAAGCGAATGAAAGAGCTAATTTACAAAAGAAGCACTTTTTCCAAAACTTTCCTCATGAGGATGGAGTCAAAGTGCTGCTGGAGTTCAGCAAACATGGCACATGTGCCTTCTACCTTGGCTGTATCAGCAGGAGAGCTTGAATAATGAAAACAATGGAAGAACCAGGGTGAACCAGAGAGTGTGCAGGATGTTTATAGAGCCGTGGAGGAGGAGAGTAGGAAACAGAGGTGAGATTGTGGCAAAGGGGCAAGAGAGGAGATGGGAGGGAGGGAGGGAGGGAGGAAAAGAGACAACGGCCAATTGGTAAAAATGAGATGGAGACCTGAAAATGAATAGGAACATTGCAATTCCTTAATACAGTTAGCCAATTAGCCAAGAGCCATGCCGTGGCAGCTCCACAGATTCGTTACGGCCTCAATCAAGTCATTCAAATTCATTTAAACTGGCATTCAATGCGGAATCAAAATGGAAAGTGCTTGATTGAGTTTAGAAAGGAGTAGTTCTTATAGGGATAGGAATACTTCTGTCTTTGTGTTGGTAGCAGTAAAACTCTTGGATGTCAGACCCTTTTTCACTTTGCTTTTGGAGACTAATCAGGATTGTGCAGCGCTCGACGAGACCAATCACATTTAAGCAGAATTGAGGCGCAACACTCCCCCCACCCCCTCATCCTTCGCCTTTTCTCTGACAATTCCCCTGCCTTTTATTCTTCCCTTGATTCACGCTTTCCTCCTGTCATCTTTCAGACATTATCCATACATCATTTTCCATTAGTCACCCACTCTCCATCTATCTATCAAAATATCTAAATTTTTGCCCTCATCGCTCCCATCTAGTTCTGCAAGGCTCAGCAGAGTGCCACTGGGCTCAGGGCAAACCTAATTTGGATCCCTAATTTCTGTCAGTTATGAGAAGGAAGGGGGGGTCTGTAGGCAGCCCCGAGTATGAAGAGAGGGCAGCGCAAAATGTTTTCTTGTGAAACCACTTCTCTCCATCAACTTCAACCTCTCTCTTCATCACTTTTCTTTATTGTCCCCCTTCGTTCTCTGAATATCTTTGCACTCCTCCCTCTCGAGATGCCCACACCCCCCAACCCCCACCCCTCACTCTAATTAATTCTGCTGTGAATTAATTACCAGGGGGAATCTTCCCAAAACAGAAGAGAGAGGGGCGAGGGTGGAGAGTAAATAGGGAGGGGATCTGAATTAATCACCCCTCTATTCCTCAGCAAAAAAAATAAAAAATGAAACGCTTTAAACAAAAGAGGCCACGAAATGAGAGAACAACACAACAAAAAACACGATAAACAAAATTGTTTACTTCGCCCTCACCTCCGCAACTGAAACCCCATGGGGACGTGATTAGGAAAACAGAGCTCTTTCTCTCCCTTGTCTTTCTTTTTTTGTTTTTTCCTGCCCCTCCTTGCTGCGCTCATTCTTCTTTGATGAAGTTGTGGGAGTTCAGAGGGAAGCGGGGCGCCCGAGCACAAAGCACCATGGGAAGAGCAAACTTTGGCTCATCCGAGAAGAGGGCCGGGATGTCTGCGCGTATGTGTGCCCGCGGTGTGATGGCTCTGTGCATGCTTATACTCAGGAGTGCTGTCATACCCAGCTGACTGAAACTTCAAAAGTGAAAACTGTGAAGTTGAAGCTGTTCACTGATATGTTACCTCACTCCAAATCACTTCCCGCCCTTGCCCCTTCCCCTCTGCATGTTAGATGTTTGTTTAGCAAAAAAACACAGAGGCTTGTCAAACTTCAGGGGGCTCAACAAACCAATGACTCAATACTGCTTATGTGCGTGTTGCCTAGGTAACCCAGACTCCCAGAAAGAGCGACAACGAGGGGATATGATGTCAGGAAGGAGAGACTTGATTGGACAACACATCTGTGTCAAGCAATATCGTAATTTCTTATATCGGACCTCTTTATTCTCAGCTTGAGGGGGAGACAGAAGGCATGTTCATGTTTCTCTCCCATGAGCAAAATCCCTGTCAGTGTTTGTGGATGGGAGGAGGTTGGGTGGGGGTGGGGGTGGGGGGGTGTTACACTCACAATGAAGATGTCATCAAATCAAGCTTAGCTCCCCTCCTCACAGACACATGTCCGTACAGCAACTTGCCAACCCCGCCCAGACCAAACACACATGCATTCATACACTCCGGCTCCACATCACGCCAAGCCCAGATCATCAGCACAATAGCTGTTCCCCAACAATAAAAGGGGGGATTTCAATGAAATCCTCCTTAACTGTGGTGCACCAAATGGGAAGTGTCCTGACCCATTGTCAGTAGGATCAAACTTGTCTATTGAGATCTGTTGAGGCATGTGACATGAAAACAAATAAGATGAAGCTGCCCCCTCCCACCCTGTGCTTGCTTAGACTGCAATGACACCTTGTCATTGCGTCAAAGTCACATGGACGCAGCAGTAGCTTGTTTATTAGAGTTCCATCTGAGGAAAATATGAAAAAAAATAGCTGGACACGAGCATGCATCCAGACTGCGGTTTTCCCTCAGCTCATTTTGTTATGATCGGCTGGCTCCTGCTGGCTATCAGATGTCAACATCCGTCCCCTCATACCCATAAAATTCGGTGATTTGGGGTTTCTTTCCTGTTGTTGGTTCATATTGCAATTGTATGAGCCTCGCCACAGTGTGCTTGGCAGAGAAGTGAAAGTAGCATTTGCTGTCGTCACTTGATGCGGACGTCATGCGGACGGCAGTTCAAATGGCTTCATTCTCACCTGGCCAAATGAAACACACTAATGGAGTCAATGCTCCAGAGATGGAATAAAGAACTCCAAACATACTTAAGTTTAATTGTGCTCTAAAAAGGCTTGAAACCTTCCCATGTGGCACCTTCACACACCCAGACACCTTTCTGCTACCAAACTAAACTGTAAACATGTTTAATTCACTGAGGCTGAGACAAAATAAGTGGCCAATTATAATGATACAACAGAAGCAAAACCTTATTATGATCCATGTTTGCAAGTTGATACTAGGATAAATACAGTTCAAAAGGGTTTTGGATGAAGAGTTTCTGTGGGGATAAAATGCCTAAATATTGCCAGCATATTACAGTAAATGACACTGCATGGGAATAAAAAAGGCAGACATGTTACATAACTTCTGGTAAAGTTTGTACTTTAACTCCAGCCTTCTTCAAAGGGTAATCATGTTTTGCCATGCTGGGTTGAGAGAGAGGGATAAATGTTGTTGGTGCATGCCTGTGCACCACCAAATCATACAAAATGGTGGATGTCTTCTTCTTTGTCGAAATATTGCAATGAGCTGCAGCACTGGGAATTAAAACTGCGGTTGTTTTGCAGTCTTAACCCTAACCCTACCCCTAACCCTTTGAATCCTGCCTGTTTGCTTATCATTCACTCCCATAATTTACTTGCTTATATTCATGCTTATGTTCATATAGCATGGCACTCTATGTCTTAGCCAGGAATGCCATCTATTGTTTACACCAGGGACACAATAACTATGCTGATATGGCATTCAATGCTTTGGTATTGCCAAAAATTAAAATTATAGTATCAAATGGAGATTAAAAAAAAGCACATTTCCGTGGATTTTGTCAATCTGATTGTTTATTTTGAATTTTAGCACTGTTACATTTAGTAGTCATGAGAACACAATAACAGGAAGACATGGATGTAGATTCAAATTCACAGTGAGGTTTATTTACAACTTGCAAATGTGCCAATGTGGTTTCTTGCTTGCAGACTTGTGAAAAATCAGGCAGGCTGCGTGAGCTGGACAGACGACAGAAAAACAGGTGAAGCTAAAGCAAAAACAGGGTCAGGCAAAAAGTCAGGTAGCATGAGCAAAAAAGGTGACGAAATTCAGAAGTAGCCAGCGTTTATCTGCAGGTCTTGATTACTGGATGAGTCTCAGGTGAGAAAGTGATCTGACCAGGGAGAGAGACCGGAGTGACACAGACAACACACACTCACACTGACAAGACCAAGGGGGTAAGCCAGAGTTGGAACAGTGAAGCCAACCAAAGCCTGCATGAAGGGTTCCATGTAGGCCCAAAAATGACATCAAAACCATGTGACATCCCATCGTTCATGACAGATGTAACCAAATTGCTTAGATATAAACGCTCAGTGAATCTGAAAAAAACTATTCGGCTGATGCTGCGTTGGGGTTTGGCAGGTGAGCCTTGGTGGGCTGATTAAGCTGTGACGATCCAAGTCAGATAAACACACTGAGCCAAGAGACTTGTTGGTGCAACATAGTGCAGCTATGCTGCTATCAGAATTACAGTGTTTGTGGTGTTGCTCTAGGTCATGAAAACACATTTATGCTACGCCATCATTTGCAGTGGTGCCAACAGGAAGTAGCCCTGTAGTAGTATTTCATAGGACCAAAACTGGCTTCACTGCTCTCCATTCAAACCCACGGGGTGCCTTTGCCCAGTAATATACTGTCTATGGACCAGACAGGGAGACTAGGGACAAACAAGAAACACCGCCATGTTTTTGGTAATACAAACAGTATACAAGTGCTATATAAGGATATAATGTTGCCTTGAAGTAAGTGACCAAATCTGTTTTTTTGCCTATATTTGTTTATAAATTTGTAAACCTGTACAAATTACCAATCCAAGATTATCAATCACATTACATTTAGAAAGAGTCTAAATTGCATCACATTTATCTTGAATGGACATCAGAGATGCAGCTAATTGGTGACGTCTGTATGTTCTGGTTTGACTGACTATTGACTCATAATGTGTGTTCAAAAGCAAGTTTTAGAGTACGATTACAGACAAAGTCAAATCAATGATGGTGTGGCTGCAGTGTAAATTTTAAATGTTTCAGCGTCTGGAGAGTTCTGAGTTCACTCAACTGCTGAGCTGAACACAGACACATTCCCACTACAGACATGGTCTGTGAGTTCATTGCCAGCTAAACGCCTGTACCGTTGGGACAGCGTATTGCCTGTTTGGGGCACACACCTTTAGAAGACGAGCTTCAACATTTTATCAAGCAGCAAGAGTATCCCAGACCATAGCTTTGCTCAACCCAACTAATTTACACAAGACCAAAGATTTCTCAGACTGCCGCAATCTGTCATTTCAGATACCATCCATTACACTCAGTGTTTCTCAACTTAGCCTGGGCTCCTGTCCTCCACACAGAGGCCTATCGACACCATTTGGAAGCAGCGATGATCGATGAGGTACTGCGTCATTCCCCAGAGCGTGCTCCGTCAGAACCGCCACCGTGCCCCTCGTGCCAAGCCCGCCGGCATCCAAATACAATGTGATGCATCAGTCATCAAGCCAGATTTTTCCGCCGGACTAGAGGATCCGAGCCCAAGTTAGAGGGTGGTACATTTTCCCTTGCTCTAATCCCATCTCCAGCCATGAACCATCAGCTGCTATCCCAACCCAGGCCGCATAGAAACCAAAGCCTTGTGTGTTTCACTCCAAAGCCAATCCTGTGTAATTTAGCCCACTTTATCACCCCAGTAATCAGACCACTGCTCCCACACAGAACAGCGTGTTCCATTCTTACGCCAACCCTCCATCCAGTCCAATGTATCTCTTTGAGGCTGCAGAGACCAACATGTTTCTACCTCATGTCCAGGGAACCTCCACCGTCTCAGTCCTGAACTGGCAGCAGCAGCATGTGGGGAGGGGTTTGTTGGGGCAGGAGCTGCAGGATGAGACATCCACACAAACGAAAACCAGATGGAGGGATAGACGGATGGATGAGTAGGGAGGAGAGCCTGAGTCATCCTCTCTCTCGGTCTTCCTCCAATTCTGTTTCTCTCAGTAGACTCCAATGTAGGTTGTTTTTGCCTGCATACTCTATGTGGTATTATACAAGACATACTTTCAACTCAGCTTGATTGGTATAAAAAAGCAATCCAGCTGTGCAAGATGGAAAAAATAGATTTAGTTAATTTACTTGCAATCTTTGTTCTGTTTTTAAATTGTACACAACTTTGTAGAAAACCCTCAAGACTGCATGCAGTAATAACCTTTGTACAAAAGCTGCACTGCATCTCATACCTTCTACATCAGCATCACACCTACAGTTATTGTTCCTTAAAGATCAGCGCTGTGTACGAAATCATCACTCCCTGCTCCCTTTCTAGCGATTTGTATGTAGAGGACTATATAGTGAGCTCACTCGCAAAATGAAAGTGACACTTTCAAACACAACTTCGATCATTATCTCGGTGCCTTTAATTACGTCAATGCTGCCGGACAATCGGTCAGTGCACTGTTTTTTCTATCAGCGCAATGCATGATGATGGTTAGTGACCATGGGTTATACACTATTTTCATTCTGGGATATTTTGAGTGGACTATATAGGGTATAATAATTCTCACTATACATACAGACAGCACTACAAAATGGCGAGCTCACCCCGAGTAGTGGGTGATTTTGGACACAGCCCAGGTTATCCTTGAAACAAACTATTCCATATAAAGTGTCACCAGACTACATGTAAAAGCAAAAGTGTTCCAAATAACCAAGGGTGGTATGAAAAGCCTGGTGTCACAGAGAGGCAAATGATGCGATGAACCATACATTTGGGAATAGGGCTGTATAGCTTCTCTCCTGTTGAATTTGGTTGTGAAGAACTAAAAAAAAAAACCACTTGATTGAGTGGCTGACCATCCAACCGTCTCCAGCAGTTTTTGTTGCATATCTGAATATTGTCAAATATATATATATTTTTTTCAAATAAGTTAAGCTATTCCACAATTTTTCCATGTACCCCTTGGTAACTGCAGAAGCACTCCATGGGGTACAAGTACCTGCCGTTGCAGATCACTTTCCTAGACTGATGAAATTTGACACCATAAAGTTAAGCTTGACAATGTGACTAATATTTATTTATTTTAGTTCCCATTGTTGAGTTTCTAAACTACATATACATGTTTTCCAAAAATTTGAACCTCAGCCGCTGAACTGACTTGTCTCATACTACAACAGTCCAACACGCACATACGCATGTGTCAGCATAACAAGTGTATCTCATGACATTCTTCTGAGACAAATGTCATAGCTTTGGCAGCTTCTGCATGGAGGACAAGAAGACACAACAATGAAAATAAAACCAAGTCACTGACATGACTGGTACTTAGGGAGATGCCTCATTTCAGTCAAAACATGATATACCATGACTGAAATGTGTTGACATTACACATATTTGTCTTTAAAAAAGTCCTGTCAGTTCATGTCAGTTACCGCAAGTGGTGGAAGAAATATTCATAATCTTTGACTTAACCGAGTCGGACTGTGTCACCTAGGCTTTTGTATTTGCAAAGTACAGAAGTCAAAGAGAAAGTTATGAGGAGCATGGCCAGTGGTGTCATTGTCAAATCCTGAACGTCACCACAAACAGCTGAGTGCAGGAGGTGTCCACTGTGCTGAAATGATGCAGACTTTTTCGGGCAATTTCAGTGCAATAACCTCCCAAATCACGACAACGACATTCCTCTTCGACAGAGAGGCAGGACATTATGGTGAGTAAGAAAGAAAGAAAAGTGGCCTTAATAAACAACACCACATCTTGAAAACAGGCCAGCTATGGCGCGCACACAGTTTAATACCCACAAGCACATCCACACAATTAAACAGGTGCTCAGCGGCGAGCTGTCCCTGATATAACAGCCTTTAAAACAGCCGCACGGCAGCCACACCAAATCCACTGAAAAAGCACTTGTAAACTTACTCACCTATTTGAAAGGCATCCGACAAGCCTGCATTGAGCGAAATCTTTGACAATGTCCTCAGTAATCCAAAACAATCTTATTTGGGCGCTTTGCGACCCTCTCCTGTTCTTTTCTCTCCTGTCTCTTCTTGAAACAACTTTTAGGTTTGAATAGCAGGACGGCTAGCTTGCACTGTGCTCTGCTAGTCTACTTGTCAGATTTTACATTTCACCCGGTTTCTGGAGTCTTGTCACAT
>NC_060163.1:7325849-7331309 GCF_021292245.1 Micropterus dolomieu | reverse complement strand
TGCTGAAATGATGCAGACTTTTTCGGGCAATTTCAGTGCAATAACCTCCCAAATCACGACAACGACATTCCTCTTCGACAGAGAGGCAGGACATTATGGTGAGTAAGAAAGAAAGAAAAGTGGCCTTAATAAACAACACCACATCTTGAAAACAGGCCAGCTATGGCGCGCATACAGTTTAATACCCACAAGCACATCCACACAATTAAACAGGTGCTCAGCGGCGAGCTGTCCCTGATATAACAGCCTTTAAAACAGCCGCACGGCAGCCACACCAAATCCACTGAAAAAGCACTTGTAAACTTACTCACCTATTTGAAAGGCATCCGACAAGCCTGCATTGAGCGAAATCTTTGACAATGTCCTCAGTAATCCAAAACAATCTTATTTGGGCGCTTTGCGACCCTCTCCTGTTCTTTTCTCTCCTGTCTCTTCTTGAAACAACTTTTAGGTTTGAATAGCAGGACGGCTAGCTTGCACTGTGCTCTGCTAGTCTACTTGTCAGATTTTACATTTCACCCGGTTTCTGGAGTCTTGTCACATTACAAATTTAAGATTGGGCATTGATTTACATATTACCCAGCAATCATCACTGCATTTGTCGTCTATGTGACACGAATACCAAAGAGAATAAGACTAAATTCATTTAGTTGAATCTGGAATCAATAGTTTTTCACCGTATTTCACCATATACCTTATAGCCTACTGCTTGCTACAGACTTTTGTGGGTAAGACTACTGTAGTTTTATGCACAAAAGTCTGTGGTGTCAGACACCACAGCAAAGGGCGAAACACCCATATGAGTGTACTTGATCGCCATTAAAAATACAGTTTGAATTGGAATGGGTGTACTATTGATTGAATAGACTTGATCCATTTTTACCATGTCTCTGACAAAGACCAGCTCGTAACTCGGCGGGGCCGCTCCTGTAAAGGGCCCCCAGTACAGTGCCATCCTCAGTGCACCTGCACTGTCTATACCTATGCCCCTGCATTCCATCCATGATTTCTGTGTCCACAGTCTTACAGCCTCCGCCCTTATCTGTGTATATGGGTCTGTGCTGTGCAGCTGTCTTATGTTAAGCAGGGTGTGCGAACCCTTGCCGAGGATTGGCTGGCGCGAGACCCGCCTACTTCCTGGTTCCGGCCGGTGGTGCGACGCCTGGCAACCTCCTCCAGTCGTCCACCGCCTTCCGGATCATCCTCTGTTTAAATAGCTGCCTACCTGTGTGAGCAGTTGTGATTTTCCCCTTGATCAACTGGCCTCGTTCGTATTGTGCTTTATAGTAGTAATTGTGTTGCTGCTGTAGTAGCAGTAGTAGTAGTAGTTAAGTTTGTTAGATACACTAGGCTTAGAGGGTGCTGCTCAGTTTGTATTTTGTTTCTTACTGGGCAGGTCAGAGTTTTGTTTTATTTCAGAGTAGCAAGTGGCTATCTCTAAGTTGGAGAGACCTCTTTAAGTTATATTTTGTTCTTTGATTTAAGCAGCATTGTTACAACCCCCTGTTGGTCTAGGGGAGTTGGGGCCATTAACATATAGGCACAACTGGTATAGATCTTAACAAGGTAACTTTTATTGGTAACAGAGAGATGTAGACAGGTAACAATAAACAAAAGGAAGGTGGACGAGGGTGCTGCGAAAATAACAAACCAAGTTAAAATAAAAAGGTCCTCAAAAAGGAGGCCTGTACTTATCTATCTATTTAAGCCAAGTTGATTCTTGCTACTAAAGAACACAAAGAGCACAGCACCCACTCCACCTGGTGAAAACTAACACAATAGTAAACAAAACACGTGAATCCCTCCACTGCACCCAATGTGGAGCTAACAAACAAAGGTATGCAAATGGTTTTCCTAAACACAATGTACAGCTAGCAAGCAAGGAATGTGGATAGTTCCACTAAACACAAAGTACAACTAACAGGCAGGGTATGCAGTCAATACCAGCGGCACACAAGTCAATAGGCGGTGACAAGCTGCCTGGAGCAACAGGTGGACTCTCCTTATGAGCAGGAGGTAATCAATGTGATGACGAGCCATTGGTTGAGTGGAAACAGAGGGAAGCAATGGGCGGGACTGATGTCAGCACCCCAGAAACCAGGAAGTAGACGGGTATTCATTCCCCAGGGACACAGCCTACTTGGTAGAGGTGAGACAGGAAAAAGGGGAAACACAAAGGTGACAGCGACAGCCGTGACAGCATCCACCAGCCCTTTTCCATTCTGTTTGTAAACCCTGTCAACAATAAACAACTTGCACTTTTACCAAAAACACTCTGGTTCATGTTGCTTCCCTTTCCCCACGAGCCGGGTCGTAACAACAGACATTCAACTTACAACTTACTCTCTTGTTTGCCAAGACATGCTTTTGTTGTGATGCTAGCTATAGTAGCAGGAGAGCTGTGAGTATCACTGTTTGGAGCTGGTGTGCTGGCTCTTGGCCTGGGCCTTGTCCTCTCTGCACATTAGCTTCAACTTCAGCAACAGTTTACTAACCCACAATCTAGCTTCTTTTTGCTTTGATTTTTTTTTTTATTTGACAGATGAATGCATAAAAACAATGCCATGTACAGTGACACTATACATTCATCAGAACTGTTGAGGATAACACAAGAAAGTTACAAACTTCTTTCCACTGTGGTCCTAGTTGTAGTCTGATAAAGATGGCAAGGCAAGCTATGGATGACTGAAGGTACCCTGTACAATCGACCCTTACAATATACAACCAAAACACCTAACCCGTAATACCTAATACAAATAAACAAGAATAAAAACACAACTACATACACTTACAATAAAAAATACTCCTTAAAACTGCATAAAAACTTAATCTAACTGGCATTTAACAACCATTCACCACATGCTCGATTAAAACAGCGATCTGACTGGCTTGATTTTATCTCAACTGGAAGTTTGTTCCATTCCAATGCTACCGTGTACAAAAAGTTGTTTTGCCCACAGCAGCTCTTAAATCTCCAAATGAGCTTAAAATAACCCCTCAAATACCTTTGCCAAAATCTTTTGTGTTAATCTCAGTTTCAGCTGCCTCACCCTTTTTCAACCGTCAACCATTTTATTTCCATAAGTGCAGAAGAGCCGACGTAACACCTATTGTTGAGGTTTAATATAAATTATTTATAATTTATTCTGTGCCGTTTGAAGTTGAACTTTTATCCAGCGAACATTAGTTACATTACTTGCCCTTTCATTGTTCGCTATATGTCATGGTATTGGATTTCTCCAGAATTGCTTACCCTGCCTTTAAATAAATGTAGCAATACCACAGTGTAAAAATATTCTGTTACAAGTAAAAGTCTACATTTAAAATATTACTTAAGCAGCGAAATATTCTGAAAATACCATTGATGTTGGCGCTGGTAAAGGAGCTATTTTCAGCTACTTTATATACTGCTGCATAGCTTTATCTATAACAATATATTTATATACATTTTTTCACTGATTAATATTTTGTATTAACAATCTGAATATGCAAGGAAATTAGTAACTAAAGTTGTTAAATACATGTTGTGGTAGTAATATTTCTCTCTGACTTGTAGCGGAGCAGAAGTAGCAGAAATGGCCCTCCTCCTCTGTCTTCTCTCAATTTTCATTCTTTTTCCACCCAGAGAGGAAAGCAGACAGGAGGCAGGTACTGAACAAAGTCCCTCCACCCCTCACACCCTCTCCATCCCACAAAATCTATCAGCATGCAGGCCAAGTGAGGCTGAAGTCTTCACTTGTGTCCACATATAGGACAATTCAATTCAGCTCAGAGAGAGAAAAGGAGTGACAGAGAACGAGAGACTAAAATGAATGAGAAAAAGTGACAAATTACACAAAACATGACAGCTCTGATGTCATTCACCATTAGAAGCCATTAGTGGTTTTGAATGTTCCATTGAATCTTTTCAAGTCAGTGCAGTGTGGGTGAAAGCCCATTGACATCTTACCATCACCCCATAAGTAACTTCACACACTCTTGTGTGGGTGTTTAGTGGTAAATTGGGAGTAATGAAGCAAAAGTGGGGTCACAGTAGCTCTTTGACTAGCACAGCTTCCACTGCACTTACGGAATCACACATGAACACAAACACATACCTGGACAGGCCATCACTCCATCACCACCTAGCAGTCGACGGTACGACGTCATCAGCAGTGGCCCATCCTGTTTTTCCCTTGGCATTGTGTTTGGTCTGTTAGGCTGAGGTGGTGCTGACTTGAAGAATGAAAGATGAAAGGGAGAGGGTGAAAAGAGGGATAAGGAGAGCTGTATGAGAAGACAGAGACAGACACACACACACACACACACACACACACACAGCTGTCACCACCTCACCATCACACGTTTTCCAACCACTTGACCAATCATAATCTCTCTAATTTTTTTCTCTCATCTTGTTTTGTGCTGATTTGATTATTATGTATTTTGATCTTTTATTGTCTTTATTGACTGTCTCTGCACAAGGATCATGCATTCATGGCTGCTTTGAAAATGGAATTTTGGATCGAAAAATGGTAAGAGTAAAGAATTGAACATTGTTGTACTTTTCAATTTTATGCATGCTGTGGTTTGACTGAGACAAGGGGAAGCTATAAGCTATGACTTAAACTGCATCTGACTGGCCTTTCATCGCTCCTGACAATCATGGTGGCTTACATAGACCATTTGAGGCAACTGGGTTGCAGAGAGGACAAAAAGAATAATAGTTGAGGGAGTGTGGCTTGATTAGCAAAACCTCCATGCAGAAACATTGGCAATCACACTTCTTGTGCTTGAATGATGGCATGTCTGTGTGTCTGTGTGCTAAAAGGATGGCACAGTAGAACAATCCAGCAATCCAAAATTTACCAGAGGTTCCAGCCCAACCAAGCCTTAATGAAGGCACCCATGCTCTGCCAAAAGAACTCCATCACTGCATATAACTTTAAGAGACTTCTAGTGCTATGAAATGTTACATGTATATGAACATGTAAAATATTGTGTGCATTGACAGATTAGACTGTTGTTGGCCGCTGACCACTCCACATTGGGCTAATTACATTTTCTGCTCAATTAATAATAATAATAATAATAATAATAATAATCCTTATTTGTAGAGCACTTTTCAAAAACAAGTTACAAAGTGCTTTAACAAGTGTAAAGAATAATACAAAAAAAAAGATAAGAGCATGAAAATTTAATATAAAATTAGTAAAATACAATAAAATAAAAGGGATAAAATAAAGTCAAATAAGATCGGGAAAAGCTCTCCTATAAAAGTATGTTTTAAGAAGGGACTTAAAAGAGTTCACTGACTCAGCCGACCTGATTTCCTCGGGCAGGCTGTTCCAGAGCCTCGGGGCCCTGACAGCAAACGCTCTGTCCCCTTTAGTTTTCAGTCGAGACTCTGGAACAGACAACAGACCTCTGCCCGAGGATCTCAAGGTACGTGCTGGTGCGTATGGGACTAAAAGGTCAGAA
>NC_060163.1:7317976-7325749 GCF_021292245.1 Micropterus dolomieu | reverse complement strand
TAGCGGTTGTGCTAAGAGAAACAATCTGTTTGGCTTGTACTGAAGCCACATCCATAAAGCCAGTCAGCAGGGAATCTTTCTCTTTGAGTTCCTCTGAAAGTCGTCGGATGTCTTCCATAAGGTCAGCAATCTTCTTGTTCGCTTTCTTAAGGAGTGAGCAGTCCTCAAGGGGCAGAGTTATCTCGGCTTGCATAGTCACCGGAGCTTTGTTGCGATCAGTAGCGTTGATCGCGTTTTTACGGTCATCTATCTTAAAATCCATGTCGGATGACTAAAATCCTTAACCCACGTAAAACTTAAATAAAGTTAAGTTAAATAAAAGGATATAAAAAATGTAACGAAAAAAGTGGATTAAAACTGGATAAGAGTCCGGTTCAAGACGGAGCTTCCGACAGGTGGCTACAGACGCCAACGCATGCGCAGAGTGCAGATTACGTCAGCAATTACGTCAGAGATCTTGTGACAAGATGACCAAAGGCATAGTAATTAATGTAATTAATGTGCTGTGGTGATCTAATTTTGCTTCCTGTATGTGCTTTTCATCTGAAAAGTGTTAACAATGCCATTAGCTGTTAGCTTAAATTACTTAAACATAGAATGAACATGGTTACAATGGTTTAAATATTATGATTATTTTTATATGTTCTTGTTGGCTACTGCATCACAATCAGAATCGGAAAAAAGTCACATCCATTCAATTCTACTTTTTGGTCATTGTGGTCATTTTTAAAAAGGACACCCTGTTTTAAAAATCATTCAGGTACATTGCAAGGCAGACTCAAAATTTTAAGACTTAAAAGTATTGTCTCTCTACCTTTAAAACAGCCTGACAGCGCAACAATGTAAAAAAATATCATCGCAAGGGTCTAATCAATAAAAAGGTAATGAAAATATCAAGTTTGCTCTAATTTAGAGTAGCAGGTAAAATAGGTACAAGAGGATTAGGAAAACTTTGATTTGATGCTTGCCCTATGCAACAGATGTCTTAAACTCAACAAATAACTGGTTTAGAGAGACTCCGCGGAACAGAAGCTGGAGAAATTCATAAAGGGGCACATCTACAATGGCTGTCACTCCATAAGCATAGGGGGCGCAGATGTGGGTCACCTTGGGCCCAGATTAATTTCCAGAACCAGCACCAAGACCAGAGCAAGCAGAGCAGCGTGCAGCCAAGGAGATACACAAGCTGGCTGCCAGAGAGCTTTTATAGGAGCTGGGACTGGGAGGGAAGAGGGGAGGGTGGTGGGGTGGAGGAGTTGGACAGCAGGGGTTATGTTTCCATGCCCCTGTGTGAGTGTGGATGATCCAAAACCCCATGTCTGTAAATGTCAGAGTCAGGAAGCAGAATCCAAGACTGAAATCTCTATAAGCTGTCCTGTAAGAAGCAGAAAAACCCAGACTGGAATGGAACTGAGATCTTTATCAAACTATAGATCAACACATTCGGTTGTATAGGCACTGCCAGAGCAGCTCAAGGCAATACAGTGGCTGCTATTGTAAGTCCACCTTCATTCTGCTATCCTCCATCTACCTTTCATTAGTACTGGAAACAGTTCTTTTTACATGCAGTTAATTAGTGCCAATTTTGTGAAACATAACTCTTGTGTTTATCTACTATTAAGTTAAAAGCTTCTGAAAGACATTTTAACGTAATATCTCTAATCTCCCATATCTTACTTTGTTGACCTTTGTTGTACCCATTTGGCATATAACTTGCTGTTTGTTTCCAGAATTTGACACCAGTTTCTTGGTCATTGAAGTGTTAGACAGCAGATAACGTTACTTAAGACATTACCATTTGAGCGCAACAAAACGTGACGCATGAGTATATGGCAAACAAGAGATTTCCAGTATGACTCAACAAATACAATAAGAACAGATGAGTCATTTGCAAATGTTATTACTGTTAGGTCTGGATACTGTAGGTCATATTTCAAAACAGCGGTACGATGTGGTGTACAGCGGAGATCCCTCTTCAGAGTGCTAGCTTCTGGTTCTCATTATTCTGAAGGGAGAATATCTGTACTGCATGCCCTGCACAGTTAGAAGCTTAGCACATTTCTTGAAATATGAGCACCAAACACAAACTTAGTAAAAGAAGTAAAAAAACAAACAAAAACCCCCAATACATTTTCAATTGAGCACTCAGTCGCATTAGAGCTGTTGAGCAACAGCAAATGTGAACAGCCAATAGATCTTGGCCTTTATGACACAATCTGGTGTTGATAATTCTGTTGCAAATGACCATTTGTCAAAGAAGGCTGGTGAGTATAACATGAAAAGCAGAAATTAGAGACAACTCTTGCTTAACTCAACCTGCAATAACTGGATTTTTTTGGCCTACTTGGGGACAATTGTGAACACAGCATTGACATATCATCACCTTTTACGTCGGGATGGTAAATGTGTTAACAAACAGTTGCTTTTTTAAACATCCAGCAGTCGCAGAGACTTAAAAATAATTTATATGAAGTCCAATATTCAACCTCTTTTAGCTCTGTTTTTGGTCTCCACCAACTCCTGAGGAAAATAGCTGGTTCTTTGGCTTCAATGTTCACCAGCTAGTCTCCTAACTGTTTCTGTCTGCTGTTTGCAGAGGAGCAGATAGAGTACAGTGGGTTTATAGAGCATTTCACTGTAGTAAGAGAGAACAAAAACAGGAAGGTTGGGGGTCAGACCGCTAAACAAAAAGAAACTTGCAATAAAGCTCTGAAGCAGAGGGGAGGTGCAGATTCAACTGATAATTCTCTGTAGGTTCATCACTGAGAGTAACCCCTATCACAATATCATTCCATGCACTGTTAAAAATATTGATTATAGACATTATAAACACCACCAGCTGTGCTGTGGAGCACTGTTTCAATGAGCGGGTCCCTGTTTGTTTGTTTGTTTGTTTGTTTATATCTTGTGCACATGCTTCATCAGCCTATGAAGTTGATTGACTGAGTTGTGATTTTTGTCTCAACAATATTTTATAATATAATATACACCAAAACAACTAACTAATGACCAGAGGTTCCAAAAATAGTATATGTCGCCAAATTAAATTGCTGAAAATGCTTGAGAGACATTTATCAGACAATCTTGCCCAACCTTTTGTGCTACTTAATAGTTAGTTATATAGTTATATTTGTGAATACATTTTTGAGTATGTTGGGGAAACATTTTTTAAAGATACATTGTAAGTTAAAAAAATGTAAAATCTAATCAAGATGAATCACAATTGGATCTCACTTTAATTAAATTGTTTACTATAATATAGATGTATGCCACCACCACCAACCTTCCATTTCTGTGGCCCAATATTATACATTATAGCCTGTAATATCCATCAGAGGTTTAATACTCAAAGCAAACCAGCTGCACTGACTAGGAGCAGTGCAAAGAAGAGAAAGGATCCCCAGTAAGGTTTTTCAACCCTGCAGCCTTTTAGGAAGACCAGGGAGGTCTTGAGGTAAAACAGAGTCAGGCCAGAGTTTTACTTCAATGTCTACATCTATTACTGTACAAGGGTTGCAATGATTCTGCTGGGGATCAGCTGGATATAATAAAGTGATCAAAATGACATGATGGTTTGTAATATAAAACAGATTTTAGAAAGTGCTTTGAAAAAAGGCTTTACATAACAAGAAGTAAATACTGTATTACAAAAAAAAAAATGAAAATAGCGAATGGGTTGAAAAATGTGATTATTAGAAACACAGGAAACCACAAAGCATTACAAAGTGGGCAAAGACATTTCATAACAGCAAGCCCGTGAAAGTGCAGTTTATACAGACTATGGCTACATTCAGACTTCAGGCCTTAATGCTCAATTCCGATTTTTTTTCCCCAGATCTGATTTTTTTTGTTTGACAGATCACATTATTGTTTAAATGTGGCCTATATCAGACTCCAGTGTGTACTGTCCGCGCCCTGAAAATGACACGCATGCACAGAAGAACAACATGACGTCACACGCAGCACGCTGTTGGCTGCAGAAGTAAACAAGGTATAATTTTATCTCAAGCCTCTAATTTGCATTCATGAACTGGAATGGCTGACTGTTTGTAAATTGAATTCCAACAAAGTTTAGAAAAAAAAAAAAGAGAAGTAAACAAGGAGCAACAGAGGTTAGCTCCGGTTAGCTCACGGGTCACATTTGTCCTGAATTATGGCAAGTGTTCACAACTGTCTCTTCGTTTCATTGCAGTTTCTGGCGCTGTACAACGCAACTGTCACGGGTATGTGTGTGGTGAAGCAGGCTGTAGGTCCCAAACGCAGGACACAGAGCGGAGCAGGTATAGTTCAATGGTTTAATAAACAAAGGCGAGCACACTTACAGGTGGAGTGGCTGATAAACAACCCCAAAAACAATGCAATCCAAACAAGAAAAATCCAAAAGGAACCGGGCAACAAGACGAGAACGATGAGCAAGGCAGGCTAGACAGGACAACACACACACACACACACACACACACACACACACACACACACACACACACACACACACACACACACACACACACACACACACACACACACACACACAGTAACACAAGGTAATGACCCAACAAAGACAAGACAGAAACACCAGGTATATATACACAGGGACTAACGAACAGGGCGGAAGCAATACAGGTGAGCGACATGAGGCTAACGAGGCAGGCAGAGAGAGAACTGGGGAAACAGACAGAGCTAGAACACAGAGTACAGAGCAGACTAAACCAAAATAAAGTAAACAAGAACTAGAAGCGAATACTAAAACATGAACTAAGGACCAGGACTAAGAACAAAGATATAGAACTAAAACCCAGACTCCCCAACAAGACACACAGACAGGATCGTGACAGCAACTGCCCCACAACTCACTCACTTCCTCTCCTTCTCGCCCTCTCTCTGTCTCTCCCCACTGTGTCCGCTTAGACAGATAGCATGCACATAACTCAGAAGAGAGCTCACGGTCCGGTGGATTTCAGGTGTAAGAAAGGCAATCTGTGAGCAGATGATAGCGAGATAAAGGAGAAAGCGAGCCACATGTTTAATAATAGCTTTTTGTGGATCTTTTCCATTCATCGCTTCTCCGTCTACAGTAGAACTGTGACAACCTGCAGTCTGAACGTAGCCTAAGTTGGGTTAGCAAGCCTAGATTCTTCTTCTGTTTGGCAACTGGGACTCCTGTCCCAGGTGCTGACACTGGTGACCAACAAAATGCGTCCTACCCATTTTTTCAGGTTATAGATATGAATACATGGCCTTACACACAACACCTGTAAATTATCATTAACTTGATTAATATTTGAACTTTCTGAAGAAGAAAAAAAGATGAAGACATTTTGATCATTCCTGGCACAGATGCTCAGAAATGAGCTAGAGTCCAAGTCAAGTTTCAAGTCTGTGAGTTAGAGTCCAAGTCAAGTCTGAAGTCACTCATGGTTATGATGAATGTTGTATCACCTGCTGCGTTCAATCCAGGCTTTTTATAAAACTGCATAGCTATAAGGGATTCTGTAACTGTAACATGTTTTTCACTCACAGAGCACAACCATGTGATGTGCAATGCAATTAATGACAACTTATTAAATACTGTAAGTCAACACATTTCCCAGACTCTCAAACCAGTGTAACGTTAAGTAAATAAAACTGTAACGTTACATGATCGACAATAAACCTGTAACCTGTCACTGTGTGTGCGACTTAAGTCGGACTCGAGTCCAAGTCTCAAACTGAAGTCCCCATCTCTGATTCCTGGCAGTCATTCTGTGCCTGGGTTTCAACATTAACCTCAACTGCTTACTGCACTAAGATCAAATCCTGTAGGGTATAATTTAGGTTATTGTCTGAATTAGGTGGTTTGGAATTAAATGGACTCCATGATTTTAAGGCTGCTATGTTGAAATAAGACCACTGATCTGATCACTGATAAGACTTGCAGCACATATAGATCTTACAAAAAAAAAGTTTGTCCTCAATGGGAAGGTGGAAAAGTTAGTGTATTGATAAAAAGGAAGCGTGAAAACAGAATCAGCAAATAAATCAATTCAATAAAATGACACACGTGACTTAAAACATCCACTGAAGCTTCCGCTTCACCAGAGAGGTGAAAAATAGCGGTTGACGAAAACATCAGATCTATGAAGTA
This sequence comes from Micropterus dolomieu, assembly GCF_021292245.1. NCBI lineage: Eukaryota > Metazoa > Chordata > Actinopteri > Centrarchiformes > Centrarchidae > Micropterus > Micropterus dolomieu. The sequence goes on along the minus strand of NC_060163.1, from coordinate 7,319,628 downwards.
ATGAGGAGACTGTAACCTTTTTTATGTGAAACAAACATTAAATGTCATATTGCCATCATGCTTTCAAAATTTTCATTCACCATTTAAAGTTTAACTGGTGTCCTTTTCACTACAGCACCTCATTAATCCGTCTTCCTCTACAATGGCATAATGGCACCTGACTGGAGCATTAGCATTAGAGCATTAGCAGCGCCTACTGCTTGTCATTATAATATTTGCATAACAGTAGTGGATGGAAACACGCATGCATTTCTCTGTTAATTAACAGCTCTATGGCCAAAGTTTGTCCACTTTAGTGTTGCCATACAGATAGTAGCATTACCTTCTTTAAAACAACCATACTACTTGAAAGACAAATACCTGGCTTGTTGAACTGGGTTTCAATTACTGGTTAGCACTTATACACAAGCAAATGAGTGTATGCACACACACACACACACACACACACACACAACACACACACACACACACACACACACACACACACACACACACACACAGTCCAGCTGGACACGTTGTGCATTTTGGCTAATGACTCACGTGGCTGGTGGTTGAGTGGGCAGGCGTCTCCATTAACCCCAGCAGTGTCTGAGGAAAGACCACAACTACCATCTCCTCTCCTCAGCCAAATCTCCAGCAGACTCAGAGAAGGAGAATATTCGTGTGTGTGTGTGTGTGTGTGTGTGTGTGCAGGTCCCCGAGTACGCTGTACCTACTACTACATGCCAAGCTCCAATCACAACAAACCAGAAACAAACTCTAAATAGAATTGCAACACGCTGCATGTTTGGATCTCACTCCTTCTAAAGATCTTCAGCTTTTTTTCTCCCAGGGGGAAAACGGAGTTACATAGAACATGTGCTGCCATGCAAGTTAGATGACATTCCTAGTAAAAGTGAACCTCTGGCTATCCTAAACTCCAGCGGGTGACATGCCAAAATGCTGTTGCGTGTGTGTGGGAGAGAGACAGTGAGAGAGGGAATGTGGTGAGGTTTGTGTATTCTCAGTCAGTGTCGTAGTTAATGGCCTTGATCAGTCTCTTTGTGGCCTCTACAGTAGCTGCCAGGAAACATCCAAAGCGTCACACATAGACAAACGTATACACACTTACAGCAAATACATTTATTATCCCAGATACAAAAACACAATTCCTCCTTTGACATCATTCTGTCACAAGGCTTCCTCTGTTATCACTTAACAGTCGTTTGGCTCGAGCTATCTCATCTTCTAGACATTTCCTCTACACTAGCCATCTGGCTACCTCTGCAAGCCCAAGAGCTTGTCACCACCTTCGGAATAAAAGACCTTTAATCTAGCGTTGGCCTGCAACTCCACCCTCAAAACACAAGTTTCCATGTGTGCCTCTTTCTTTGTAAACTCAGTTATGTGAGACAATCTGTGGTTAAATACTCAATCAAATCCTTTGGCTCTGGGTAAGGCAGGTTATCCAGTTATCGTCGGTGTTTGGAAAGCTCCTTTTGTACTTCTCTTACTGTGCAATTCCAGAAGAGTAGAAGAGATGGATATTATTTGAAATTATGCTGCATTTTTAGCACATCTGTACTTAACTTTAAATTGGTGAAAATTTTGTGGCAAAACCAATTAATTTCTTTAGAACCACTTGTGTTATTGAATTAAAATGCACCATTTTA
>NC_060163.1:7316052-7317876 GCF_021292245.1 Micropterus dolomieu | reverse complement strand
ATATATATATATATATATATATGCCATATTGTAGGCCTAAAGCACTGTTGTTAGATGTGCAAAGAAAAGTGCCTTATTAATAAAGTTCTTTATTATTATATGCAGACATGCAGTGCTTGTATCTGACTGGTGTCTTGTAACAATACAGGCTATTGTATAGCTTAGATACTGCTGTGCATGATCAGAAGAATAGCTGTCTAGCCTTGGCTACTGTCCTTGACAACTATCTGTAGGAGGGGAGTCTAATACCTTGAACTGAATGTGTGTGTCCATTTCTGAGTAATAATTTACTTCATGCACATAATACAGCACAATACAAGCTGGCACCGGGCAATGGGTCTGATACTAGCCAGAAATCATGTTTTAGCTAAATGGGTTTCCATGAGCCATTGCTGCTAGTAAAGTTCAGACATGACTGCTGATACCGAAGTAACGCAAGTCTTTGTCAGCTTAAACCTGCACATATTTTTGGTCACTTGGTGGCAGCGCAACAAGCTGCAAACACAACATTAACATACAGGGTGATCTTAGTTTTTATGGCGAACGTGTTAGCAAGCACTTTATTTACATAGGCCTACCCAGCGGTGTAAGGCAGTAACAACGGGCCCCAGTGCAGGCTGTTATGATAGGCTTGGGCTACATGAACACACAGCGTTTGTGTCTAGAAGGGAACCCTATATTGGAAAATTTGTGTGCCTTGTTTCCTCGTTTAACACGGTTTAACAACTGATAAGATAAGATGCTGTAAATATTTAATTTAAAGCTCCTTAAATCAATTTCTCTTCTTGAAACTACTTTTATGTTTGAATAGCTTGACAGCTAGCTCGCATGTGTGCTCTGCTAGTCTACTTGGCAGATTTTGCATTTCACCCGGTTTCTGGAGTCTTGTCACATGATCAAATAGAAACTTAAGATTGGGCAATCATTTACATATTACAAAGCAATCATCAGTGCATATGTGGGCTATGTGACAAGACTAGCAAAGAAAATAAGACTAAATTCATTCTGTGGAATCTATTTTTTATATTTCACTGTATACCTTACAGCCCACTGCTTACTAGTTTTACCCACAAAAGTCTGTAGTGTCAGACACCATGGAAAAAGGGGAAATGCACATATGAGTGTACATATACTACTTGTTCTTCATGACAGAAACAGCCAGGTGTGTGTATTGGTTTCACCATATAACTGATAAACTCTAGCTACTTACTTGGTGGGGCGCTACCGTCACGGGGCTCCAGTGCAGTTGGACTGTCTGCGCTGTCTATACCTATGCTCCTGGGCCTACCCAGTAGTGATGGCAAGTTGGACTCTTTTGACAGACTCGTTCATTAAAATGTCGTTCATTAAAATGAACTAATAGACTGTTATTGTGCCGCTGCAGCCCTCTAGTGGGCGAATAAAAAACAGCGCCGTTCTGAAACACGGAAGGCTGCCTGGCTTGCTTTATTTGACAAAGTATAATGCACAAATTCACCTCTTGATCACTCTCTATCATCATCATATACACCCCCTTGGGCCCGCAACCAAATTCAAACCATGTAAAAACCACGGAAATATGTTGTCTATATATACTCTTTTAACTCCCACCTTAAATTCTTCCATTTTCACAATCTTTCCTGAGTATACAACCAGACCAGCCATATAAAGGTTTATGTATATAATTACTATCATTATCTCTGAAGTGCTCATTCATACAGTAGCCTAATGTCCCTATCCATGAGTAAAATATTAATATCAGATTTGCGTATATAGAAGTAATAAGCTTGATACACTATATGAATAAACACACTCTTATTAAAATTCAACCAATTTAATAATAAT
>NC_060163.1:7285307-7316032 GCF_021292245.1 Micropterus dolomieu | reverse complement strand
AAAACATACTTTTATAGGAGAGCTTTTCCCGATCTTATTTGACTTATCTTATTTTATCCCTTTTATTTTATTGTATTTTACTAATTTTATATTAAATTTTCATGCTCTTATCTTTTTTGTATTATTCTTTACACTTGTTAAAGCACTTTGTAACTTGTTTTTGAAAAGTGCTCTACAAATAAGGATTATTATTATTATTATTATTATTACTCCGCCTAAATCCTTCCATTTTCACAATCTTTCCTGAGTATACAACCAGACCAGCCATATAAAGGTTTATGTATATAATTACTATCATTATCTCTGAAGTGCTCATTCATACAGTAGCCTAATGTCCCTATCCATGAGTAAAATATTAATATCAGATTTGCGTATATAGAAGTAATAAGCTTGATACACTATATGAATAAACACACTCTTATTAAAATTCAACCAATTTAATAATAATCTGGATCAATCTACCAAGTTCTTAAAAGAACTCCAGCACAGAGAGAGGAACAAAGAAATATTAACACATTATATAAATGCAGCAGTTTGGCGGGTCTGGATGCAGAATGGACCACATCAGGTCCTGATTCTGCAGACAGAGAAACAAACATGAGCACATCGCTCTCAAACATGGCCAGGTTGTTTACCAATCACGAGCTGCACGGGCCTGTTGATAAATAAAAAGTAAAAGTTACCTTGCATTCTCTGGATCTTGATCAGCTGTCAACTGTAACATACCACAGAGCTAATGCTAACGTTGCTATGTGGCTGTGTTTTAATGTATTAATGACCGGGTCGGTTTGTTTTGGAAAGGAGACAAACTCGGAGGTAAATCAGCTCCACTCAAATATATTTATCCACCGTGTTACAGCCCCGGAGCACTTCCTGTCGGCTTCCCGGCTGACCAATCACAGTTATATTTTTGAGGAGGTGCACATCAAGCTACGCCATAGGCTACCGAGTAGGCTACGGGGCTACGCAGAGGCTACGCCGTCGATTCGAGGCAGAAGTATAAATCACACTTAAATTCTGAGGGAAATATCTGGCTTGTTAGCTGCTAAATGCTCAACCAAGTTCACCAGCTAGACGCTAACTTTTGTGTGCCTGTTGTTTAGTGCTGGACAGCTAGCATAGGCTAGAGTTATTTATCAGAGCTTTTACATTGAAAAACACTGCTGGAAATGGCGTCACTGAGAGTGGTGAGAGACAAACTCAAAAAGCTGTGGGTTGTAAAATCATGCTGCGTAAAGCTGAGGGGAACTACAGAGTCAGGCGACAATTATCTGTGTTTTTATCATTACGAAGAAACTCTTACACATAGACACATATTACACATTGGCCCATTGTTCGTATTAAATATCAGCTTTAATATTATTGCGCACAATTACAGGCTTATGAAAGAATGAAGCCTAAAAATATAGGGACGACAGGCACAACCCCACATCACTGATTCATACACACACACACACACACACACACACACACACACACACACATTATGACACACATGCACGAACATACATGCACATACACATACAGTATTAGCTTACAAGACAAAGACAGAGAGAGTGACAGAAGGAAGAGAGAAATTGAGAGAGGCAGTATCTCATTGCATAGTGTTATTAAGTTTCTTGACTTGAACTGGATCTGGAAATATGAGGTCCCTTTTTTTTCTCTTCCCCATCTCCACTCTCCCTGTCTCCTCCTTCCCCCTTCTGACGTCAAAGTCAACAGCAGCAAAACATGCAGCTGGATGTGGCAGCCTTACAAAACTTAATAACACATGTCAATAGTCCCTTACCCATAACCAGTTGTGCAACGCCGGTGGATCACATTATGTTTCTATTTTTGCACTGCTTTGGCCACGGTCAGTCTATTACACAACAAAACCCTTATTTTCATTTAGCTTTTCATTTTGATTAAACCTTTTTCAGATGATTAAACTTTTTAGTCCGACAAATGTCTTAGGTGAAGTCACATAAAGGACAGTAAGTTACAGTAAAGACAATCCAATCTTTTAAGGAGCAAAAAAGAAGAGTCATGTTAACTCATCACTGCTGTGTTGAAGAGACAAGATTTATATTAGTTAGTCTCTAGTCGGCGTTTGATTTAGAAAACTCAACCATTCCTGTTGCAGTGATGCGTAGAAATACAGCATCATTGGACTATAGCAGACTCTGTGCACTCTAAATGCGTCAAATACTTTGGTCACTCCCAAATTTGCACCTGTGATTGCGCCTTTGTGCAGGTTTGATAAATCAGCCTCAGACTAAATTAAATTAAAAGGGAATCCTCCAAATTTCTCTGTAGAAATGGAAGGTTCAAAAAAATTATCAACATTATTATCCTACCAACTCATCAATCACAATTGTCTGAATCCATTTCAGTATTTCAGTTGAAAAATAAGTTAATTTACACTTGAGCTATATCAGGACTGCATCTGTTGTGTTTTTGTCAGAGCTTTTATTTTCAGGAGATCAGTTTTAAACATTGCAGTGAGATAATAATGTGATATCACTAGACTCAAAAGCGGACTCGTACAGATCTGTCAAGCACAGTTTATGTGCAGGGGAAAAAATCAGAGGGGGTGTTGGCAGCAGAGCAGAGTGGCAGACCAGGAAAAGGCAGGCAGGTGAGGCGAAGAGTCGGCGTTTCAGACTGGCAATGAGGAGAGCGAGTCTTGTAGACGGCAGTTTCAAGGGAAGTTGTGATCCTAAGAACAGGAGGACACGGGTTAGTCAGAAATTGTCACAATGAATCTTGCCTGGAAGTCAAGATCCCGGGTTGACATACTGCAGCTTCTTGACTAGTGGACACAAGGCAGGTGAGCCAGAGGTGATTGGTAGCACAGTCTGGAGTGCATTGCCCAGACAGACAACATAACTTAGAACACAAGGAAGGGGAAACAGCAGGAAAACACAAGGGGCCTTTCTCATTTCCCAAATTTCCACCTGCTCGACTGCTCGATCCTCAACTCCTCGAGTAGCATTTTAGTCCCTCCCACCCGAGATGCGAGCTCGAGGAATCGAGGAGGAGACGCGAGGAGAGAGGAGTCGAGAAAACACGCATTTAACGAAATGAGATGTCCTTTCCTCGGAGCCTCATTTTAAAGCGACGTCCATTAAATATGACCTGTTGCACAGCTGCATCATCTGTCCACTGTTAGAGCGGTGATCTCTGTCAGAGCAGCAGAGCAGCTTTTGGCACAAAAGGCTACAGATCATTTCTTCACAATCCAGAAAAATGCCTGTCAACATTATAACATGTAGAAACATCTCAAGGTTCCAATAAACATTATCTGTTGAAAACAGTCAGGTTACAGCAGCCTGATCATTCACTAGGCTCCACAGACTAGACCTACCACTTTTTTGCGGTGCGTCTTTTGTCTGTAAACAGCAGATCATTTCAGCCCGCAGCCTGATGAGGTGAGAGTTTCTTCATCAGTCCCTTTACAAAATGAAACAGTAGCCTAACATTTATCTCATATAGCCCCAATTACAGCTGTCATCACAGGACTCTACTGTTTGAATAACGTGCAGACTACATGGGCACTATTATTAAAACATGAAACAGATCATTGCTGAATGCTCTGGTTGATATTACAGCCTAATAATTTGACTTCAGCAGCTGTTTTGTCACGATTATTGCAGCTGAATTGGTGTGATGCATGGATTGGCTCGGACATTAACGGAACTTATATGGGCCTATACGCATAAATCATCCACCTGCCCCCCACCAACTAATTATTTTATCAGATTTAGAGACCAGCATCTGCATGGACGTTTTACCGCCACCTCCACCGGTCACTGTCGCTTTCCAGGCTATTTCTTTCTTGTGTGTTATATTGATGTATGTGTGTTTTCTTTAATGATTTACTTTGATGATTAGAGAGGCTGCTGTCAGACATTTAAACGTTTCCATCCGTGCAGTAATGTCACAGCAAATACCGTGGGACAAAACAGAAAAAACCTGCAGTAATAAACTTGACAGGACAGAGAGAGGAAACAGAATTATACGTCAGCTTCTATAGTCCATGTTTAGACTCTGATGGAGCTCAGGGTTGATAAGGAGGAAGGCTGCTTTTACTGTACTGTAGTACTGTTTTACTGTATGAAACTGGACTCCCTGCGAGACCTTTTGGATGTGCAGAAGAACACAGAACATGAATTAACATCAGATCCTGACTGATCCTGTCGGCGTGTCGGAAGATTTATTATTATTAATTTATGTTGCTGTGGCACTGGGTAGATGCTTCATCCAGCCGCTATTTACTGTTCATTTTTACAATCCTGCATGACATTCAACAACAGCAACATCAGTGATGTCAAAGTGAAATGACATTAAGGAACAGAAGAACAGCGCTTTATGAGGCACTACACAAACGATGAAGGGCAGAAAGTCTGATTGCGCATTTGATTCTTTTTAATAGGCTTAACTGATACAACTTATGAATACAACAGGAACACTGCAGCGTCCTGCTCCAGCTATGGGTTGGTCCAGCTGCTTGCCACGCCTCTTGTAAACATCACAGTGGCTGAAAAGACTTCTGCAAAGGATACACCGATGTATCCTCGCTTATAGCTCCTCCAGCAAGCCTACTCGATCCTCGATCCTCGATCCAACTTGCAGACATACCTGTGACATTACTGACGCTATAACCATGTGTTTCTAGAGTATGGTCAAAATAACAATGAGGGTTGCTTGTACAGTGTCTTCTTCTTAGATTCAACCACTAAATAACAAGATGAGGACCTTATAGTTCAAGGGACTGTTTGCCCACCATAAAGACATAAAAAGCTTGCTGTATATTTATATTGTAATGCGATGAATGAAAGAGCCCATTGACCAGAATTTTTACATTGTCTTATGTCATTTTCAACCCACTGCACGCCAGGAAGTGAGCACTTCAAAGACAAGAAATGAGGGGAGGAGCATTTCCAGAACTTTCCAGGATGTTTGCTGGGTGAGAGGTTTTTTCTTTTCATCCCAGGAATAGAGGAGATATCAACAATGTGCCAGGGGAAGCTTTGAGGATCTTGCCAAGGCATACGGAGATCTGAGAGAGATGAGTCTCGGATCAGAGGAAAGGGAAAGGAACCTCCATGGTGGGATATGACCTGAACCTCCTCACTGACTCATGTTACTTCTTGTGAAACGAAAATGCCAATGTAGCAGATGGTTTCCGTCAAAGCATATGAAAATGAATCAATTTTCATTTCCTCCAACGCTATAATCAATTAGAAATGTTAGATATTACCCTTATTTGTGCTATGTAAAGATCCTTGAATGCCCATGCATCATTGGATTTTGAAAGATCCTTTAGACAGATCTAATGTGCATCACTTTAGTATGAGTAGAAAGGTTGTGATCTTGGTGTTGTAATTGGCATAAAATGGTATAGAGACATCCCATTTTAAGCTGAAAACTGAATGCAAAAAAAAAAAAAATCATTAAAGATGTGCCTGTCTGATGTTTCATCTCCATTTCCAGATTCTGAACCAGAGTCGGTTCCTAACGTTGTATGACTTAGGGCCCTGGTCTTCTCCATGGTACTGGAGCTGGTTGTGGGTAAAAAAGATCTCTGAGACCTGATGGATGAGTACATGAGGCATCTGTCACTCAACCTGTGGAGCTCACAGCTTCAGCTAGAGGACAGCTAGAGGACACCCAGAGGACAGAAAAAAAAGAATCAGTGTTGTGGGTCTGGGTATCATTGGATAATCACAATTATATATAACTTATAATTAAAAAAAACAAAACAAACAACATGAATTTATTACTATTGTTTCAAGGAGTTTACCATTTACCAGAAGCTCGGTGTTTTTACCTTATAAACCGGAAAAAACAAATGCACGGGGAAATGCATTGAAATAAGGACACAATTATAAAGACAGCTCATCTTTTCAAACAGAGGGAAGCACACTGCCACCCATCTCTTTGGTCTCTCCTCAAACGGAGGTGCAGAAGGATTGCTTGGGGTCTTCTCCTCCTGTCCTGTTGGCGACGTTATATTGTTCGCACAACGAGGACGTTTAATTGCGACTAGCCTTCAGTATAGTTGGTGCTGCAGGAAGTAATTCCATAATAATAACAATATAGGCTAGTGGTGGCAAAAATTCATTCATTCTTGTCAAAGATACCCGCTGAACTGTTTAACCAATCAATGTCAAGTACAGGGAGACGCACCCCACATAGATGATGACGACAGGACGCAGGTCTTTAGTGTGGTGGCAGAATTGCAGTGTGAAACCAAACCAAAACTAACCAAATGTATCAAAATGTATCAAAACATGAACTTCGGTGCGGACTTTGAGATGTGAAAGCCCCCTCAATTTCTCTTTTATTTAACTTCACACATGTACAAACACTGCAGAGCAATACCTTTTCCTGATAAAATAATGTTTACAAAGCACTGTGTGAATGAGTGAAAATAGAAAGCAGTTTCATGTTTCATACAAATCAAACATCAAATTTTGAACCAACACAAAATAGAGGTGGTTGGTGACAATGGTGCAAGACTATTTAAGGTGAACTTAAGTTTGAAAAAAACCACTCCGCCTTTCTGCTAGAATAAAGAAGACGATATGTCTGGTTCTGCTACACATTGTTCTGCGTCTTAGAAATGTGTCAAAAATCAGTCTTGTTTCATCAGTTTCTTGCATATCAGTTTCAACGGTTTTCTTGTTTTTTATCTGTTTTTGTTTAAAACTTGATGGTTTTATGACGTATTTCATTTTTCTGCCCTTGTGAATAGCTATCATGTTCATTTTTGTACAACAGAATGTAATGTGTGATAGGATCGTCATTTCAAAGTGCATGATTCTAATTTTTATTCCAGCATTTCTTTTACTACTGTGGAACTTTAAGGTTGAGCTAAAAAGTACTTTATATCCTCTTGGGTAGTTTAATCTACTGCAATGCATCATATACCACAAGATAATCATATGTGTAGTGTAGCTACAGAACCACATATCTAAGAAGTAAACCTTTCATGAGCTCAGAAAAACAGCCCTGTTTTCAGGCTTTATGACGATGCATTTTCCAACTGATCCAAGGGGCAGGGTTTAAATAGTTTATTTAGCTTAAGAAGGAGGATCATTTTCAGACCATAATGGAACACTCCTTCAGTATATTGGAATAATTTTAATTCAAAATCATCACATTTTACTGGACATGGTATGAAAAACTAACTTAAGTAACTAAAGCTGTCAGACAAATTTAGTATAGTAGAAATTACAATGTTTGCCTCTGTAATGTAGTGGTGAAAAGTATAAAGTTGCATAAAATAAAAAGACTTTACTAATGTACAAGGGCCACAAATGTGTACTTTGTCTAGAACTTGAGTAAAATCCTTGTTACTTTTTGTCTTAAATGCCAAATAAGTATATTTCTAAGTCTAAACAACTTATTTAAATTTATGCCAAAGACTATAAGATAAGTTGCCATTTTTACAGTGAACACAGTTCACAGTCGTCAATTGGTATTTCAAAATCACATGTGATGTGGTGGCCTCACACTGTACATCTTATAATACATTTACTTTGGCAGCTTCTCCTGTTTGCTCCTGGAAAGAAACATTATCGTCTCAATTCTCAAACACTGTCCCCCCCACACACACCACACACACCACACACACATACTTGCAACAAACTTGTAAGTCAAAGCCGTAACAACTATGTTTGTGCAGACAGAGGAAATCCATTGTAGGCTATATGTAATAGTTATATATTTGTGCACACTCTGTAAGTGACTATGAATGTGTTTGTGTGTGTGTGTGTGTGTGTGTGTGTGTGTGTGTGTGTGTGTGTGTGTGTGTGTGTGTAATATGATATTTTGAATTAGGTTTTCATTTGGACAGCTCCGATCATCCCCTCTTAGTTACCTTTTGTTTATATAAGCTTTTCTTGTGCTACCAACTTATTACGCTGTGGACTGTGCAGACAGCAGACTGTACACACACTCAGTATGTTGCTGACACCGGCAGTAGTTGTGTCCAACAAACAGCAAAAGCAAAACTAAATTTGGAAATAAACTACTTTTTCTTGTCATTTTAGGATGGCTCCTTCAAGTATTTAGTTTGACTGTTTCTGAAAATGATCAACAAGAGACATACCAGCTGAGGACACATTACAACCCAGTCTTACTCCCGTTTGGTCAGTGGCCCTCCGCTTTAAAATATTAAAGGTGTAGGTCCCACTCACATCATTTCTAGACACACCTGGTGTCAAAGTCAGGTGACATGGTATAAAGAGTGAGAAAGTCCGCATGTGGATGGAGAGGACAAACAAACAGGACTTTAACCCAAGAGACCACTATTTGAGTCCTGTGTGAAACCAGTACAACAGAATTTGATAAGTTGGGAGCGAGAACATGTTGTACATTAACAAAAAGCTGAGTGTGAGATGAACATCAGTTCAGACTGTGCCCTCAGTTCCCCTTTGTTACACTCTGCTATCCAAGCATGAGGATCTGCTGATGATCATCTGTCTCTCTCAACTTAGGAACCCTGTATTTCTGAGTTTTTTCAGTTATTTCAGGTGGTTCAGGTTACTTGCAGGTCGGCCAGAGCAGGGCTGTCTGCTTGGGCTGACCGGGAGCACCTTGGCCAAATGCTCCTTCTCACTATAAAACCTTCCACCTTAGTCCTCTTGGAGAGACTCTATGTGCTTTGCCTTTTTCCTGTATCATCTTTCCCACCAACACCCACACACCATAATCCCCACACATCCACCCACACCACTGACTTTACTGCTATACAAAATGCCTCTACAGTTTCCTCCATCAACATCCTCTTATGCTTCTTTGCGTCTGCCATTACCTTACGTTATGTCCATAGAGGTTGCTGAGCCCAGTTATGTTGCCTGCGCTCCCTGGCTCTCGGCACGGCACCGGCGTCACTCTCCACCAGCAGCAGCATAATGTTGCTTGAAACTTGGGTGGCAAGCTAGCCAACGAAGCTAGACAGCAAACAGCACAAGAACACTTACAGCTCTTTTAGCTCAAGCCAATAAGCAAATAACATTTCTTAAGTCACTTCAATGACAAGCGCTCATCTGGCCAAATTAACTTAAATAGATGAGGTAGCTAAGAGGAGCACATCTATTGTCCATGTACAGTATGTTATAAATCACGTCACTGATCATCACACACCTTTGAGCCAGCCAAATAACTTTAAACCAAAACCATCCTAGAAATTCCCTTCATACACTAATAATTAGCAACAGCAAAGTTAAAGAAATGCATGTGGCCCAGATTACAGTATGTACTATTTGAAGCCTGATCCACTTTTTTAACTTACTACTTTAACCTACTGCAGCCCAGGTTTGGCAGTTGGGCTATTTATAGATTAGCCTGTTATGGGGTTGTGGGCGTTATGTGAATATTGTATTAGTATACACATGGCAGCTTCATTATATGGACCAGAGACTCAGATCTCAAGCCGTACTAATATACCTGAATGATACTACCTCGAAGTAGTTTTTATGTGTGTCAATACATTTGTGGTTTTTGGATTAAACACAACTTTATTTAGGAAGTATGCACCATGTCAGCAATATCAATTAAAATAATACAGGCTTAAAACTATGTTACTAAGACAGGGACAAAGAATTAGAAAATCATGCAGGGGTCACTTTAATTGATATTGTGCTTCTGTGATGTTGGATGTAGTGTTAAGGTGGCAGGAGAGAGTTAATGCAAGACTGAGGGTATGAAACAGCAGAGGACCGTCCCACTCTGAGCGGTCCAAACTCTGACTTATCGCGCTCCAACGTCTAACAATGCAGGAAACAAGACCAAGCCGGATCCAACTGCCTCTGTTACATTAGACACTTATGCCGTGGACTGTAATCCCACTTTGTGTGTGTGTGTGGAGGAGGGGATTTGAGAGCGGGGTTTTAGGGACCTAAATCTTTGCTCTTACTCTTATGACCAAACTATGCTTTGTGCTATTTACTCGCCACACACATTGTCAAAGGCCATGCACACACATCTCCACAAAAAGTACACTTACTACACAATATGTAAAAACATCACTAGCATTACACACACATATAGATACAACAAAATAAGCAATGTGGAGCAACACATGAGTTGCTAAAACAGTCCAATTTCTTCTCAGTAATCAACTGAGAAGGATGGACGAGTGAATTTTTTACATTAATTACTATTAACAACTTTTATTAACATAAACCATTCATTTTACTCTTACTAATGATTAATCTGCCCTTTTCAGTTCCATAAAATATAGAAAATATGACTTTTTTATTGATGATCAGCTGTAATACAACCATATAACTCAAATCTTGTATCCCCTGCAGATCATTAGCTCTGGTGCTCCTTTCTCATAAACTACAATATACTTGACTGATTTAACATTAACAAACCATGTTACCAATAAATTTGTAATTTAGTGATTGTTTGGTCATGTGAGGTCAGCGGAAATGAGCTGTATACACAACATAAACAATTTATCTTATTATAAAGTTAAATGTGTTAGCAAACAGGGGCTTATTTACACATCCAGCAGCAATAGATTTCTTTTAGATTTTTTTATTCACTTTTCTCCACCAACTCCTGAGGGAAAGATCTGGCTTTTTTGCGCCTAAATACTCCACTATATTCAATTAGACTGCACCCAACAGTCAAATTGTGGGCCAGAAAACAGTGAGCTAAGGGGTTAAAACCCTCTGTAGAGCCGAGTTGCAATTAATCTCTGTGAGTTAGCAACAGCTAGCTACTAGCAAAATAGCTTTATTATGCATACAGTAAAAAGCAAAACCCTTTCCAACTACCTTCATGTTACTTAGCGTCTGATATTTGGTCTCTCCAAAGTTAGCACCTGCTAGATAAATTACTGATATATTGAATAGATGAAATCCTTGTTATATAGGTAAACTATGTAACTGACCCACAACACATCTAGGGCTACACCAGGCCTCTCAGTAAAATCCAAAATTGTAGCTTCATGTACACATGTTGTGTATTTTATAAGCCAGAATCCAGTATTTTCAAGACTTCATGTTATTAATCATTATATGTTAAATATGAATATTTTTTAGGCTGAATAATAAAGAAGAAAAGGCTTCAGCATTTCTCCCCCAGAATATTGTGGCAGTGTAAAGGCCGCTCCCCTTCATGTTGGGAAATGCAATTTATAGAAAGTATAACTGAACAGTTAACTGGATGCATTCTTTTTCTGATCAAAAGTATGCGTAGAGGGTGGGGGTATGTTCATGGGACTCATGACCTGCGTAATTAGAAGTGCAAGAGGACCACAGGGATAATGCTGACCTACTTTATTCCAAGCATGAATGGACTTAACACAGAAGTCTATAAATTTCTCATTTACACTAAACACAGAAATCACATTGTCATAGTGTTTGTCTATAATTTTCCTTTCTGTGCTTGTGGTTTGGCATTGGATATGTGTTCATACTCCGCCGAGGCAAATGGCTTGATGTTATGCCTGCGACAGATATTGTTTTAAAAAAGAAAAGAATCTACACAAACACTTTAATGGCGACCAAATGGCAACACATGGGCAGGCCTTCTTCCGTGCCTTTGATGATCGCTCTCACAGCTTTGCCGGTGTCATTAGCGCACTGAGTCAGCGCAAAGGCAACATCAGCAGCGGGGATTTGTGGCGAGGGGAGGAGGCGCCTTTAGCGAGGTGACATGGGAGGGGACAAGTGTATGGGGGACAGGAGAAGAAGAGGAGGGATTCAAAGAGTTACTGTTAGTCACTGGCTGTCCCCTGAGGGCCCGTGGTGCATTTGAAAGTGTGATAAAACGTGAGGCTGTAAAAGGCCACGTTGTAAACATTTGTACGTCATACTAGGACTTGTTTAATGTCTGTATGTGTGTGAAATGTGCAGGGAGCTGAGGACTGCAGCTCTCTGTAATGTTTGTTATTGTAGCACATTGTGTTTTTCCCCTCCCCATCCTCCATCACTGTTCTCACTCTCTCTTGATGCTACATAATGAAATCCATCCATCCCAATTAGGAGGTGTTGCAGTCTGTTGTGGTGTATGGGCTGGGAGAATGAGGGTGTGTGTGTGTGTGTGTGTGTGTGTGTGGGCGGGTGTTAGTCACTTGAAATGGGGCTTTACATATGACAAACAACTGTACTAATGTGTATACAAAATGGATTCAAATCAGAACAAAAGCCTCGTATACCTGGATGTATGCGTCTGCCCACACACACAACCCCCAGATCAATCACCCCCACACATGCTGCAGGAGTGTTTTTGTTTTGAGAGGAAGAGGGGTTAATTACTTACATTCTTCAATCGGAAACATCTTTCCACCTTCCCCTTCCCAGACTCTTAAGCTTCTTTTTCATTCTACACTCTAAAACATTGGGGTCCAGGTGGGTTTCCACACTTGGAACAGTAGAAACAGTTTTCTATAAAATAAATGAACTATTTGGGGGGTTTCCCTTCTGACCAATCAGTACTTTACTTTTAAAGTTAACTTAAAATTGCTATATATGTTAGAGGTCACACGCCTCTGGAGCAACTAGGTGTAAAGTCTTGCTCAAGGACACATTGGTGAACGTGTCACAGTGAAAACTGAACCCAGGTCTCTCACACCAAAGCCATGTGTCTTATCCACTGCTCCATCCCCACCTCAACCTAAAAAGGTACATAAAAAACCCTCTAATGCAAGGTATTTGATGAGATGTTTCCTTTCTGAAGTGGAGACAAAAAGGAGTCTCACGTGTTTATGGCCTCATGTTGGGGTTTCATGAACCCATCATGGTAGAATTTCGGGGGGATTTTGCTGCAACCCAAAGAGTCAAATGGTTCCCTACCTCCTTTCTTACTATTTCCAGAGTGTAAGCTAATGGTGGGGAGGGGGGTAAAGAGGAGATGAGGGGGTTAAAATCCCAGGGAGGCTCAATGGGGAACAGCTGCAGGGTACTGGGCAAAGGCCAGGGAACGTTCCGGATGGATGGAAAGAGGACGAGATACCCCCAGGAGAGGACAGCACAGGACAGGAGAGGAGGGTAGAGGAGAGGAGAGTAGTACTTTATGTTACAAAGTAACATCCAGCAGCAACCAGGAGTGTTTCCTTGCATGTTTTGTTGAGCTAACACAGTGGATGATTGCGCTGCGGCAAAAGTTGAGCCTGGTTTAACACAGTGCTGTTGTCTGTCCTAACACGGACCAACTGGGAACCAACTTTTTTTTTTTTTTAAACAGCTACTGTTAAGGTCTTGACTACAGCACATAGCCTCCAACTGTTTCAGTGGGGCTGCCCAGGTGCCAGAAGGAAGGTCTATCTACAGGGTGACCATGCACATTCCAGTGTGGGTGACAGCAGGGAAGTTTGAGGATGAAGAGTGAATGAAAGGGGAAAACAGTCAAGACACTGAGAAAGGGATGAACTGTAGAAATGTTGTTTGGCTAAAGAAAACATAATAGATGTACTCATGTCAACAATTACTGAATAAAGATATCTAAGAACAGACAAAAAACAGCAAATACATAAACAGCCTGTCATCTCTAAACTCCAACCATTTCTTATCCCAGCAGCATCACTGCCCTGCGGCAGCGTGTTCTGAATAAAAGAACTGTCAACATCTATATAAACACCTATCATGTTGGGTCACCAATGACAGATTTATGCCGAGGGCACTTTGTTTGTGGTTAATTTAACTGTCAGTAGGGACAGTTCAAAGTACCACACCTTCACTGAGAGAAAATATGTCTTTACATATCAAACTGATACTGATTGCTGAATAAAAAGTGCGACTAGAAGAAGAGTTTTCGATAATACAGTGTGTAGACAAGAAGTCAAGAGTTTCCATCAGAGGCATGGGACATTGGGAAAAGAGCTGTCATAGCTTTGTCCCGTGCCCTGCTGCACATACAGCTGCTATGCTTGTAGTCTGTGGATGGGTGAAAGCTCTGATATGGGCTGGAGGAGGGCTCAATAGCCTGTACTGTACTGGTGAACTGTTGTCTTAGTGGAGCGCTGCTGCCACCATGTGTTGTGAAAAAGGAAGTTTATACTAGGGGAAGCCAAACAATCTGAGCAAAGTAAGCTTCCTCTATATTGTTACTCGAATTCACTATCTATATGTGTTTATCACTGACTTATCATTTTTAGTGACTGCTACCCTTACTAAATGTATTAGGGTCACTGGTTTTGCAAGGGTGACACCCTTAAAAGTAGAATACAAAAAGGTGTGTATGTATTGGGCTGATTGGATACACATTTGATCCATTGGTAATATATATAAAAATGATTACTATACGATATACTTTATTGTGCCCATGGGGAAATTCGTTATGGGCAATAAATTACTGACAGTCAACAGACAAACATCTGAAAAACATTTTTACACAGCTGCTAACATTGCACTTATAGTTGCTATAGGATTCTCAACATTTATGTGGGGGAGGGACCGGTGACAATAGTGAGCCAAGACAGTACCTGAGTAAAAAGTAACGTTAGTTAGCAGTCAAATTGCTTAGTTTGGTATTTTGTGCTTACTGTGATGAGAGTGATCAAGGTATGAACAGATGTTGCCATACTAGTGATCTTTACACTTTTACAAATTGATAAAAAATCACCATATAGTCACTCCCAAGAATCTTGATTTGTGTTGTAAAGTTTAAGCTAATGGGCTCACGATGGGATCATTCTGAAAAGTTATGACTAGAGAAGCACAAGTTTCTGTGCTGTGATCATCCACCAAAACATTTAAAAAGTGGTTGGTGGTGCCATCCACTGAAAATTTTCTACATTACATCTATAGAAAACAGGTTAAAAATGTCAATTAAATTCGATTCAACATTTCAGTATGCTTTATTGGCATGAATCTTTAGGTTAAACAACGTTGCCAAAGCAGTTTGCCACAATAATACAAAGTTTACATTTTGAATATAACAGAACAAGAATGAATGCAATCATGACCATTCAGTTTAGCAATTAAAAGTTACAAAAACTAAAAAATACAGATAGAATATAAACTACAAACAAGAATGAACGAGATTTAACTTGGCATGCAGCGAACACAGATTCGCTGAGTCACATGTATATATCTACAACGTTGTATATATCTGCAACGTTGTTCTTCTATTCCATATTTATATATTTCTTATTTATATATGTCTAAGTGTAGCACCTTATCACCACAGCAAATTCCTCGTATGTGTAAAACACTACTTGGCAAAAAGCTCCTTTTGATTCTGATTCTGATTCTGATTCTCTCTGTTCCTCAGGTTGTGATGCAGGGACACATAGGGCTACCTGGCAGCGATGTTTGCCATATGTCCTTCTACCAGGATTATTCTTAATTTATTGTCATTTTAGGTTCTTTGAAAATATTGCTCAAAATATTGCTTTCTTATGCTATATTTATCACATTGAAGGTGAAGATGCGTCTCTGTCTTCACTTCACCTGTCGTACAATGCGTACAATTGTGAATTCCTGTACCTCATTGAAACCATAAGATACTCACAAAATAGTGAGTCAAATTTCAAAGCAAGATGACATATTTTTATGGCTGCACCATTACATCAAATACAGTAATTATGGATGGCTTATTTTATACACATGTATCTTAAAGCTGCACTAATCAGTACTTTTACATAAACAATGGATCATATGAATATGTGTAAAGTTCAGGGCTTGGGGTAATAAACCCACAGAAAATAATCACCCAATTCCCCTCAGTGCTACAGAGCATTTTAACAATTAGCTAAAATGAACTGTAGCAGTGACAGGAAATACGGAATTGGAATTTTCGGACTTTACTGTTGTGGTTCAGTTACTCTTCAACATGGTTTTTCCAGACACATCACTTTTGGCCCAGGACCAAATGGCAGAGAGACAAAGCCGCAATCTGATGAACATAGTGGAGCATTAAGCTGCTAGAGAGCCAGATATGTTCATCAGGAGATGGTGGAGACTAAAACAGAGCAAAAAGAAGAGTTAATATTAAACTTGTTGGTTGTGAGAAGTCACCAGAAACACTACTACAAATGAATGCTAATGTTACTCTGTGTCTGCTGGATGTAGCAACTGTTTACAAACATGTTAATCTTAATTTTATAATGTTAACAATAATTGTAATTTGAATATTCTTAAGTTTGACCAAAGATTTTGTGCAGCAGGTGTTTGATGGACTCACATGTCCTGTCTGACTGAAAAGGTTAATGGAGATTATCTGGATCATTTACAGGAGCATCCAAAAAAATAAGAATATCGTCATCTTATTATTATTGAATCAACATTATCTTATTATTATGGAAGAAAATGTCAAGATCATTTTCTTCCATAATTTAATTCAAAAAGTGAAACTTTTATATATTTTAGATTAATTACACATGAAGTGAAATATTTCAAGCTTTTTTGTTTTAATATTGATGACTGGGGCTTACAGATCATGGAAATCAAAACTCCAGTAAATCAAAATGCATTACAAGTTTAGACTAAAGAATTTATAATACAGAAATCTCGACCTGAGAAAAGCTCTAATCAGCTAATTAACTCAAAACACCTGCAAAGGTTTCCTGAGCTCTTAATCTCTCAGTCTGATTCTGAACTTGCCCACAACACTCTATTTTTTTAGATGCACCTGTAGAGCTTAAAACCTAATTAGTTTTTTCTGTCAGGTTTACATTTCCCCCAGTCATTTCTAGCACATGCTGCACGAAATCCAACCCTAACCCTTTAACTTCTTTCCAAAGACAGATTTAATGAAAGGATTTGACAATAATAATTAGTTGTGGAGGAGACATTGGCTCCTCAGGAGTGATTCAGGATTCAGAATCATAGCAACACTTAACATAATAAAATGACTATAAATTAAAACCTAAAGCCAGTGAAGGCTTTATGTTTGCTGAGACGGATTATGCCGCTAAGAAAATGTTGTTTTTCATACTGTGCAGGAATTAACATCCACTTCTACTAGAAAAACAAGTCAGTGTTTTTCCAACTTCTGCTCTGAGCATTAAAAACAATGGAAAAGGAAAAGGGAGACATTCACAGTGCGCAAAGGTAAATGATCTCCTACACCCAGGCAAGCCAGTCCTAAATCATCATTTATGAGAAGCAGCGACTCTGAAGCCGTAGATACAGAGCTTAGTGCTGACGGGCTGATTTCACACTCTTGGCACCTTGTAAGATGACCTGGAAAAACATCACATCACTAACTACTAATCATCCCTCCACAGTACACAGCATGCTAATCAGCTAGAGGACATTGTACAGAATGATGAGGACTATATAAAGCTGAAACCAAAGGGGATGTTGTGTGAGAATGAGTGCTACGGTCTGTTATTATTATTAAGTCCAATAAACTCCACAAGACATGCTTCTGCAGTGAAGTTAAGCAAAACCGAAATAGACAGGGACATGACTACTACACACTATACACACACATTTTCACATGAACACACTTTTGTTCCATTGGACCTCATTTCCCTGTCTATTTTGTTGGGTCACACTAAATTTTATTTTTAAATGACATTCCTTATGCTGTACGCAGTTCAGTATAATTTCTGATTCAAAATACCTTCACGAGTACCGCTTCCATATTTAACACCAGAGTAATGGCCATTATGGCATATAGTTGGTGCACTCAGCTGTGTTCTGGTGTAAGTGTACTCCAGCTCTGGTCTATCCTGTATCCAACTGCCAGATTTGGTAAGGTTTCGGTGGTTGATTCAGTCCTCCAGGCCATAAAGGGATCAGTTTTCCTCCATATTAACCATTATATTCGGTTTACAGGCATGAAACTCTCCCAGTTGAATCATTAGTACAAAGGTGAACAGCTGCGTTAGAAAAGATCTGGTTCTTTGATATAAAGGTCAAGCCTGTGTACTAGGCCTGGCATTTCATCATTTTGGAGGCAAGGACACTTGGCCTTTGATGTTGTCATTTTTTTGAGGCCACAAAGGCCAAACACCAGAGCAGCAAGGCCATACAATAATAAGATTTTTAAGTCTAAAGAAATAATGATTTCAACTTAAGGGTTAAGGATGATTACATTTTTTTCACATGTCTAAAGTTTGCTGCAGCACCTTTTTTTTAATGTCCCGCTTCAACCAGGCTGTGATTGGTCAGTTCACGAAAAATGACAATGGGATTCAGATAACAAAGCTCACATCGACTTAATAAAATACTTTATTCTCAAAAAAATAAAAATAAAAAAAAACAGATCTGCAACTGTACACTCTTGAAAATGGTATAGCTTTTCCAGCACACTCCTGTGTCTGGTTTGGAATAAAACACATGTTCTGTAACAAGAAGGATGTACGTGACAATTCATATTTTTACAAAAATTTTATTTGGATTTGAAACCCGATGGAAAATTTTAATGAATTCCAATAAATACAATAAGGATTTGAAATTAAAGGGAGCAAAAGTACAAACCCCCATAAAAAGAAAATACTCAACCTCAACATTTGACTCAAAGTAAACACTTGACTCAAGTAAAGTACTTGAGTAAAATGACCCAGTGGGGTCACTAAGACAAAACTGAGAAATATCTTGGAGCTTTTTTTCTGATCCACATTCTGGAGGCTGAAATTAAACTTATTTAAGATACTGTAGGGATCTCATCTTTTGATCAGAGTAAGACAGAGATGAGTTTGTTGCTCCTGAGGCCAATATGAGAAAACTGAGACATATTTGAGAAGAATCATGAGATCCCAGGAGTCATAGCTGAGTTTTCTTTGAGCTCTTTCTCTGATCTCATGGTCCAATGTTCAGGAGACTTAAATTAGACTTATTTAAGATCAGTTAGAGATCTCTTGTTTTGATCAGAGTCAGACATAAATGAGATTTTATAAGGTTGTTTCTCCTGAGATCAATTTGAGAAATGGAGAAAAGGCCTTTGGTCTCACCTTGGTATTAAAAGCAACTCATTTGTGTCTAGGAGAAAAAAGGGAAACAACTATGAGATCTCTTCTTGGATTTTGCTTTCCTATGGGAGTGGCTGATGCAAGCAACAGGGAAAACAGACGTGTGCTTCATTTCAAGTGAGTTTTGATCCCATTGACAATAAGGCAATGAAAATTTGATTCATTTCATTGAAAAACTTACATACAGTCCCTTTAATGCCTTGCAGACCTTAGATAGATATGCTGTTTATTATGTTTGCCGTTGTTTATGTTTTCCAATTGAGCTACCTTGACAAGCAAAATGGTTTCTTAAAGTAATCTTGAGGTGTTGACGTGCAAAGTCAGCTGAATCTGAAAATGTACTTTTGGCTTGCACACCAAAAACTTGCAAACAAATCGATTCATTAGGACTGCCAAGAAAAACTTGCATATATTCTACAGTGAGTGAGCTACGGCCACCCAGTGTTTGTTGTTTTAATAGGTATTATGCCATTTTAAGAAGATGAGTTTGAATTCACATTGAATTTCAGGTAAATTCTCTACTTGAGTTGTGTATCACATTCCCACTTGTCTTTCTACTTACACATATTTGCATCTATTTTACCAGGTGGACCTAATTCAGCAATCAGCTGTAGCACTTCCAGGATAGAACTTGAGGACAGAAAAGGAACATGCACGCACACCACAGGGAAACACATACAGCCGTAACAATATTTAGCAGATCCAAAAACTGTCTTTAGAAAATCGTAAAATGTCATTGTCCAGAAAAGGATGAAGTCTTTGGATTGTGCATGAAGTTCACTCTATGTAACACCACCATTTTGGATGTACCATTATCCTCTCTCCTTTGCCTTTCATATATCTCTCCATCAGTCCTATCAAAGCAAAATGCCAGCATTTTAAGAAATACTTTCCAATTACTTTACATTCATGTTCCACTTTAATCTTGGAGCTGTGTCTGACAGTGATCAAAATGTTCTTTATGTCGAAGCAGTTGTGTTTCTAATGAATAGATCTGAAAATGTCATCAATAAGGTAAATAAAAACTAAACTACTTTAGTTTCAGGAGAACAATTCTTTACACTGAAAAATATAAATGTGAACATGTGGTAATTTTTAATTACGAAAAAAACAGATTTTAATATGTTGGTTAGACGTTTTGATAATACACCTATAGCTAAGACTCTTAAATCGAATCAAATCTGTAAAATTTATTTTTAATCACAAATTTTACACGAAGTTTACACTTCTTTTCTGAGCCCATTAAAAGGTGTGGACACCTGTCATTTAACAATAAATTTAATGTTAACTTTCTGTAATTTTACCAAGCATTATGATAAAAGTCAACTTCTGTGAAATTACAGTAATTATGGCTGTTTTCAATTATCAAAACTGTGTTTTGACAGATTAACAATGCTTGTAGACATTAACATTTAATGAATGTTTTTATTTTCCAGATATCCATAATTAAAGGAGATCTTTGTCAATTAACAAGCAAATCTATGTCAAATTACAGAGCACATGTTTTTTGTTACAGTTAACTGTTACTAATTGTACCAAGTTCAAGAAATGTTTTTACAGTATTAAATTTTAATTGAAGTGTTTTCTTTTAAATAAGACAAAAAATATTTGTGAAAATACAATAAATTCCTGAATGTATTGGAATAGTTTTTTTATGTAAAAAAACCCAATATTTTCTTTAAAATAACAGAAATGTTATTTTACATTAGACATGTAAATTCACAGTTTAGTTTTGCAATTTTTTGATATTTTCATGTATTTCAAAAATACAGGAAAAAAATATGAAATAAAACGGAATAAAACTGTAAAATTACAGATTTTTTTTACAGTTTAAACCGTCGGTTGTTAGATTCTGTAAGATTTCCGTGTTTCTGTGTTAACACCGAGCAGATTGTTTAAATTAAAATCTGAATTCGAAATACAGAATGGGGAACAACTCCTCCCGCTTCACAACTCTATATTTTCAGCATAGCTGAGGCCTTTTGACAAGTCCTGGTTGGTTCTGTGCCTTTCACCCAGTGCATGGTGGGATCAGCTGCAGCCCTCAAGTGATCCTGAATACAGAAAAAGCAGGTAAATGGATGGAGGGATATTTAAGTGTTTTTCTATTTCCACAAGAAAATGAGCAATGGGCCAGGTGAGTCTGAGGTTACAGACTACTCACTGGCAAACTTTGCCCGGGAAAATATAAACGCAGTGACTTCCGGTCCATAAATTGTTTCGTCTGATTTCGAATCAGACCTGGTGACAGGTATTTAGAATAATTAAAGTGTAAGGAAATAGCCAGTCTTCTCACTGATGGTCTTGTTTGCTCAGGTAATATACAGAGGCATAACCAGTTGTTTTCACTAGTTGCTTTAGAGAGTAGTCGGCGGCTTTTAATAAAAGCATCTCCTCATGTGCTATTATGATTTTCTTTTTTCATCCAGACTCTTAGTGTTATAGTGCTGAAGTAATAGCTTGGATAAAGAAATCTAGATACAAATGGAGCTATTCTGGTCTGCAATGGCTGCTCTCAGCGAGTGTGCATCATCCTCCGACCTACAGCTGCTCGCTCTCTCACTTCATCAGATTATTTTCAGTAACTGTGACCTGCTGCCACGTTTGAAGGGGGTTTCATTTGTACCGGCCAAGCCCACAGGAAGTGCGCTGGGCTTTGGGGACAATTTGACACTGGCTGTACTTGGGGTGGAACAAACTGCCGGCAGTTCAAATGATAGTGCTTGAGAGTACTCATTCATATTCAGATATCACACATGGTGTACACTCTACCTTGTGAGCTCCTGCGTTGCACATTTTGACATTGTAAAAGTCAACTGTGATGTTAGGCTAGGCTTTTTTTTAATGGCTCATGGCAGAGATTGAATGTGGAGTATTCGGGGACTTTTTAATTGTTCTCATGCTTGACAACAAACGCGTTCTCGGTCCGGCAAGCCAACTTGCTTTTAATTCTTATTGATCTTCTATCCCTCTGTTGTTTGCTAAAATGTTTCACAGAAGGCCCTTGAAACATGGAACAACAAAGAGCCTCCATTTTGCCTGTCTTCAGAAATTCACTCTTTAACTCATAAAACTACATAGCAGCGTGTAATCTAATCAGAGCCTTGACTTTTCAAGCTCAAGTTAATCTAAATTAAATGAAAATGTTAATTCCTCTGGTCTGTAAATTATTTTATTCATTGAACATTAGGATATGCAGGAATATTTTTCTGATACCAGAAGTTCCCTGCAATAATGTACACACAGCTCACTGGTAGCCAGCAGGTTTAGAGCCTCATTCCTCATGGGCACCTCAGCTCTAGTTGCTCACCCATGTTTTCCTGGCACCACCAAGTGGTGCTGTTCTCTTCCTATTTCCCCTGTCAGCATGCTTTATGATGATATTATATGACATTTAGGGATTCTATCCCCACCACAACTGTAACACCAGGGTCAATTTTCTTTTCATAATATGTGATATCTCCCACCCCTACCTAAACCTCATTGGTCCTTACACCCCACCTTAAAGAGGACTAATACACTGAAGGCAAGTCCTACAAAGACTCTTTGCTGTCCCTACAGGAGAGACACCTTTAATTGCGATTCTCAGCAGCTGTCATACCCAGAGTGCACGTTAGTAACGGGGTGCGCACCACGAGGGGAACCATCAGGGTCTAACATATTCTAAAAAATATTTTAGTTTTCTTTTTACGGCCGCTTTGTCAGCTGATATTTTACTGTTGTGTATGATAGTTGTATTTGGGAATATGATCATATGCACATATCACTAATGTTGGCCGTGTGTGCGTAAGCTTATTAAATTTTGTTGGTATTGTGCAAGGTTTTTATAGTTTTGGATGTTTCTTTTTTAAAAATTTCATTTTGACTTTTTGTTTTCAGAGTTTCACAGTTTAGTTTTAATTTGTTTTTAACGTGGGCTTGCTAGTTTAGTTTAGTTTTTAATTTTTGAAAATGCTTAGCTTGAGTTCACTTTTTATTAGTTTCAGCTACCTTTTGGTGTGAGCTGTATAAAAATTGGTTATTTATGGTAAAGGAAGGGTCACGCATTTCCTCCAGTCACACAAGGAGGCTCAAGGAAAAGTATTTGCAGCGGCCAAGATTTTAAAAAAAGTTACTAGATTCTTAGCGAAACTTTGAGTGAAAACAGGACTTCAAAACACCAAATATATGAATGAATGCTAAGGTTGCTCCATAAGTGCTGGATGTGTAAATAACCCACCATTTGTTAGCCATATTGACTTTATATCGTTTGTTTCTGCTGCCCCAAAGAGGCCAACAATGCAGCTAATGCAGGGAGTTCAAAGCTACATAGCAAAGGTTAATTGAGTGCAACATATCCTAATTATCAGTGGGTGTGTTCCGTAAGAGGAAGTCATGCAGTTCTTTCACTGTAGCTCTAAGTAGAATGGTGTGAACCAGCCTCAGCTTAGTGAAGGAATGATGCATATAAAATAGCCTTATTCAATGTATATTTCAACTACTTGTGAATGAGCTTAGTCTCAGCCCCTTAGTAGTTTAGGTTGTTATTTTTCTAAGATAAAGTCACTACAGTATATCCTTACTCTCTTAATTAGGAGGTAATAAGGCAGAGAAACTGATTTATCAGGGTGCTGTAGCTCTGACCCTCCGTGCCCATACACTGCGTGTGATGTTTGGGATTCAGATAACGAAGCTCACAAAGGCACTTTACTGTCTGAAAGTGTCAGCTAAAAGCCTAACACAGGAAGAAGGGGAAAAAAGACAGAAAACCCACCCAATTAGCTCGTAGCACAAGAAGCAGCATCCAAGAAACGATGGCCTTGGCATCACTTACTCACACTGACGCTGACACTGCGTGTGACCCCAGATGTGTGTGGTGAGGGACACGCTGCATCTCTGTGAATGTGTGCGTGCTTGGTGCAGGCTTGCACTTAGTCACCCACATCTTCATCTTATCCAAATCGTGACCATTTGTTTTAAAATTTTGAGTATTGGATGAGTCATAGTGAGCATGTGTAATGGGTGTGTGTATCAGAGTGTGTGAGTGACAAGAGAGAAACAGAGACAGAGTGGTTTCATGGGTACAATGTCCTTGTGTGTGTGTGTGTGTGTGTGTGTGTGACCTTTATTTACTTTGCTCGAGCCTCATCCAAGTCCACAATATAATGCATAATGGAACAATCCATTTTTCTCCAGTTTTTGTGTCCTTTGTGAATGAAACATCGTCCTACTCCATATCAAACCAAGCACACCCCAGCTTTTAGCCTTGCAGGAGTGACAGATGGGAATAATTATCCCTCCGATAAAATTATTTGATTTCAGAAAAGATAATTGAATCCTTGTCACAGTCATGTTATTATAGTATTCCATTTTCAGAACACGTCTTTTCATAGTTCTTACAGATATGTTGCTATGGTGCTGATAATTGTAAAGAATATGCAGCTGGTGATGCAGATCCTTGTCTCCGTATGTTATTCCTTCATGCCCCTAAAACTATTAATAACTCTCAATCCCACAGACACTAGCTACAGTTACATGCACAATATTTCTTCAGCCCATTCTGATTAGAACATAACAATAAAGTCATCCAATAAGACGTGTGTTGTCATGCCGCAGAGCATTTTATCAGAAAACTTGCATTATGTGCAAAGTGGTCCAGCCCACTGTGAGGCATCTAATAGGCCAGAAATATGACCGAAAAATAGAGACTATTTGCATACACATTTATTCAGGCAGACGGCAAACTGGAGAGCAGGACGGTAAAATTATGTGAGCCTGGAAAGGAATACCAGCAACGGTAGACAGTGTTTCTGTCCAAAGTTAAATTATTTGAACTTGTTGCCGTCCACTGCACCAGAATTTACAATTGGATGTTACCTAGCTCCCAGACACAAGGACAAAACATGGTCGATCTGGACAACGATAAGCTTATAATTTTGGTGCAACAACATCTGGTATGATGAGATCTTGAAAAATATTACAAGAAAAGTTGACATGTGGCAGACAATCAGTATAGAGCTGGGTGGAACACGTGGTAGGTAATAAATAAAGGTGTCTTATGTTATATTAGCTTACTGAGCTATCTGGCTAGCTATTAACTTTGTGTAGCCGTCTACCGTCTGCCTGAATCAATGTGAATGCAGCATGGTCTCCAACTAAAAAAGATGTATCAGCCACAGACCAGTTTTGTTATTCTACCGCCATGTTTCTGTCTATATGTAAACACTCTAATGTCCTGCTGCTGTATATATTTATAAGCGCACTAAATCTGCAGCTAAAAATATTCCCCAACAAATGCACCACGCACTCCTAATGTTAGTTTAAGACGCATTTCGACCAAAGGAACTACACACCTGAACTAAGAACCTTTGGAGGAACTCACTGCATTTCCATCGACGGGACCAGGGTCTAAATTGAGGGGCGTAGTACTTTCCGAAAGTACCGGTACTTTGGGGGTGGTGGGGCGTGCCTTGCAGTGAATTTCCAACTTTTAACTTGAGACTTGAACTTGGGTGTTTTTCTACGACTGCTGCTCTCTTTTCCACCGTTGTTTGGAAACTAATAAATCACAATCAACAGTCAGATAGCACACACAAGTCTCGCCGATGTCCGCCTGACGTTGGCATTAAATGCATAGCTCGGAAATAGCAGCCAGCGTGCAGCGGTGTGTTTACAGTGAAGCTGATGGAGTTACGCTGAATACTGGGTCTGAAGTTGTTGTTTTATGTTTTTGTGAGTAAGAAACTTTTTTCACAGTGCCAAAGTCGGTCTCCTCCTCTCTAAAACAAGCGGAACAGCTGATTACAGCATGTAATTAAGCTTGTTAAACATCACGTTCCTCCGACGCTCAGGCGGACACTGACGTGAGTCCTACTAGTTGATCTGCAACTCTGTGCTGGAGTTCTTTTATGAACGTGATGGTTTTATCTAGTTTGTTATTAAATGTGTAACACACTTTAACGTGTGTCTCTCCATAATACTCCCATACACACAAACGCTGCTTTAATGGTCAAGCAAAGCCTATAGTTTTTCATTAAATTCCAATCAAATCTTTTGCTCATGGATAGTGGTTACAAATAATGATGCCTGTGCATCGACGGACAAACCTACAGCCTACATCAGCTGGTTAATTTGCCTAATCATCACAGGTCTTTAGACCACGGTGGAAATGTACACAACAATGGGCTGAAGGAACCTTTTTAGTTCCTTGAAAAGAGATCTGGGGACTTAAAAGTTGAAACACGGCTTTAGTCTGTTTTAGAAAATAATTTTTTTTCAGTCAAACAACACATTCATGACTTGTTCTTGAACTTACATCTTCAACTGGAACAAATGGCTTAGAGCTACAAACCACAGACAGAGTAGAGAGGTCTGAAAGTAATCACAAGTGAGAACTTATACTGATTACTGGACTCATTATTACGACAGAGATTCTCCTACATACTTAAAGCATATAGCAGTTTCGACCACCTGATACTGAGGAAACGTGTCCCACCGACAGTGCAGCTTCAAACATGGACTTATATATAGATTCAAACTAATTGAAACTTTTTTTCTGCCCTTAGTAACGCAACACCCACGAACACCCACACGCGGTTGTCATTCTTATCTTTTTCTCTCCTGGCAGAAACAAACTGACAACTGAACACACTCTTACCAACAACAGCCCTCCTGTCAATATTCATCTTCACTGCAACGGGGTTATGTCAAGTCTATTTTAATTTATTCGCTTCTTCATTTTGTTTTCATCATGTGTGATCACCGTCTTTGGGCTGAATTTGTCATTTTCTCTCCGTGCCAACTTAATTTATGTCTAATTATTTGTTAATGCCTTGAGTCTTTTTATAAGCCTCCAAGAGTTTCTTCACCTCCCCTCAATAGTTTGAATTTCTTCACTTAGAAATGTGTGTACCAGTAAAGCATTACAGTTAGAATTATTGATGTGGAGTGTGGAGGTGGAGGGAATCTCAACCTCACAAATGGGAGGACGATAACTTCAAAGGATCATTGTTCCCCTGTGTGCACGGGTGGGCGACAAGAGGAGGTGGGTTCAGACAAAGTTTAAAGAGGTAATCCACAGACTTTATCTGTTCTCCATCATCTTTAGTGCCATTGTTTCTCAACACTTCACACTTGTTAAACAGTGTGGGTGTCCTGTGATGCTCTTTTCATTTAATATGTGTTATGGTTTGAGTTTCTGTAGGTGGCATTCCCTACATTACATAGCCATAGCATAACATTTTGTAAGAATATTTTGTATGATTGTGGAACTGTGAATTTCTGTTCTAACACGCTCCTGTGCAGTGTCAGTGTAACATGTTAAAAATCATGTTGAACATTAATCTTTAAAACCTTCTTCACAATGCCATAAATTCAATTCTGGTGGAGATTTTTTCAAATATGTTTATTTGATCACTTGTTGGCCTACAGGTAGTGAAAGTTAAAGCTGCAACTATAAGTGGTGGATAAAGTATTAAGTAAAAGCCCTGAACTAAAAGTATGTATAAGTATAATCAGGACAGGGTACTGAAAGTACTCAAAGCAGAAAGAAAAGTTTCCTGTGACTGTTATTATATATATTATATAATTAGATTATTATCACATGTAAAACAGGGTGTTAATATTGTAGTTGAGGTTTAACTATTTTTTATCAAACTGCAATTACTGATTATTTTAATCATGGATTAATCAGCCGATTATTTTGTCTGTTACTTTGTAAAGTAACTAATAACTGAAGCTATCAGGTAAATGTAGTGAAGTAAAAAGTACAATATTTCAGATTTTCAAAATACTCAGCTGAAGTACAAATTCCTCTAATTTGTACTTTCAGCTCATTGTTTCTGTTTTTGTGGCCTGCAACTCTACTGTTTTGGTTCAGTTTCTCTGTGTGCTACCTGTCCAGTGCCAAACGTCAGACAAACAAAGCTATCAGAGGTGGGTAAACAAAGTGGAACGTTTAACAGCTAAAGAGAGTCTGTTGGCGGTTGGTGGAAACCAAAACAGAGCTAAAAGAAAAATTGGACTTAAAGTGAAGTGACAAGCAACATGTCTTCAAATGAATGCTAATGGTATTCATTGTCTGCTGGATGTGTTAATATATAACTGTTTGCCAACATGTCCACATCACTTTTATATGCCCCACACGTGTAGGTTTTGCTCAATGGTAGTGCTGGCTACTAGACATTATTAAAAGTACTGAGGGAATATGTAATTCAATGATTTGGTTGGACTGTACCTTTAACATGTTAGGACAAAAAGGTTAACTTTATTTGTAATCTAACTAATAGGTTAAAAAGGCATAAGGGGACTGCAGGAACTGAGAGGGACAAGAAGTGGAAAGCGAAGAGGTTACATCCTCAAAGTGTTCATGCGGATGTAGGTGGGTGGCAGCACAAGCGTGGCTGACGGGGCATGATTTGGCACCGGTCGCAGCCAGATGGGCTTGACAGCATGAACCTCAAGGCAATAGTCAACCTGCCAATGCCCATCTCAGCAGCAGTGCTGCCACACCAGTTTCCTGTGTTTGTTGGTTTGTTTACTGAGGTCCACATTAGCTGTAACAACAACAGGAGCTACTTTTCCTAAAGGTCCGCATAATGTATTTTCAATATGTCAATTTAAAAAAAAAAGAATAAATGAACACGTCCATGACATGTGACTCAACAATACTATTGACAAACAGAAATAAAAACTAAAAACATGAAAGATGCTGGACTGACCAACGAGAGAAATTTAGGTTTCAGTGTCTTGCCCAAGCACATGTGGACTGGAGCTGGGAACTGAACTGCCAACCCTAAGATCAGTGAATGACTTGTAAGTACAAGAACTATATCAACTAAATCTAAATAATCAATAAAGCAACACACATCCTGATTATGAATAAATCAGAATGGATAACTTTCTATGTGACATCTTTAGGAGCAAAGGGAAATTCAAAGCTTCAGGATTTTCCCACTTTTGCCACTGGTTCTGCAAATAGTTCCTCTAACTTAAATTTAGTGTCAGCTGTGACAGAGAAATATCTTTCGCAGAGCGAGACATGTAATTTACAGTTTACCCTCTACTGCATATCGTTTACACATTGTAATATATCAATCAATATCAATATCAATTTTATTTATATAGCACAACAACCAAGGTTGACCAAGGTGCTTCACAGGTTAAAATACAACAAGACACTACTCACACAGTAAAAGTACAGCAATAAAACATAATATACAGTATACGATATATAGTGATATTAACATTGCCAGGAATAATAACAGACTTAACTCGAAGGAAATGCCAAAGAAAAGAGATGTGTTTTTAACAGTGATTTAAAACGTTCCAGAGTTGGGGCGGTTCTGATATGGACTGGCAGGTTGTTTCACAGATCAGGGCCAGCTACACTAAAGGCTCCATCGCCTCTGGTCTGCTTCTGGGTACATCCAGGAGGAGGAGATTGGTGGAAAACACCAGGCTTAATGTTTACATTACATTCATTTAGCTGACGATTTTATCCAAAGCGACTCACAATTGCTATTTATGTTATGTCAGAGGTCGCATGCCTCTGGAGCAACTAGGGGTTAAGGGTCTTACTCATAGACATATAGGTGGATGTATGAATGAATTGAACCCAGGTCTCTCACACTAAAGGGATGTGTCTTATCCACTGCATCATCACCACACAGATGTTGAGATTGTTGGAGCATGGAAAATGATGACCCTTCATTGTTTTTGCTCGTTACTAATATTCACAGACAATAACGGACATTTTATGGTCCAAGCAGGAGAAAGGAGCCTGTTTGAGTTTAAGGGTATTTCCTTCTGATTGTGGGGACAGTGTGTTTGAGGACTGTGTCGGTTATCATCTGTTCAACACCGACAATACAGCTTGGTACTGTATTTTTTGTGGTAAACAGAGACAGGTATTTTCCACTGGTAAGCTTTAAGAGAAAAATAAAAATAAGTTGCGACCAACATGGATCTCCTTCGTTACTACAATACCATGAATGTGATTATACAGTCAACCTACAACTTAAGGCCATTCACCACCAAATCCACAAGTTCAACAGGCTTAAAGGCTGTGAAAGTTTGGAGACAACATATGATCAAATGGAGGCAGAAAAGAAAAGGCTGCAAGAGAAAAAATGCAGTTCCCTTAAAGAAGGGAGGGAGCTCTGTAACAAAGTCAAAAATCATAGCACTATGGTAGCATCAAATGAGGTGTCGGACCGTCACAGCCGCACAAAAAATCTAAATCTCAAAGCCTTGGAGGACAGGTTTAATGAAGTGAATGCAGAAAGTGAAGCTGTGAAACAAGAGCATGAGGAGCTCCAAAAAGAAATCCAGGACCTCCAAGAAAAAT
The DNA here is from genome assembly GCF_021292245.1 of Micropterus dolomieu. Lineage (NCBI taxonomy): Eukaryota > Metazoa > Chordata > Actinopteri > Centrarchiformes > Centrarchidae > Micropterus > Micropterus dolomieu. The sequence continues at coordinate 7,285,835 of NC_060163.1, read as the reverse complement.
CTCTGGCGGCAGAGGCAATTAGCCAGCAAAATGGCCCCATACAAATGGAAATCCTGGGGTTAAAGGAGAGGCATGAACATGTCAAAGCTTGTGATCAATCTACAATATAGTGAAAGCAGACAAAGAGGCGATTAGCCAGCAGAATGACAATTAACGGCATGATTCAGGAGGTGTACAAAGAGCTCCGGAATGAAGCAGCTTTGCATAAAATGAACAACAAATTATGTTAAAAGAGGTCCTGAGTCATCAAAATTATGCCCTGCGGCATGAACTACAGCGTCTCTACAAAAAGTATGAAAAGACCTGGAGTGTCCTACGCAGGGAAAGGATGAGCCGCATGGATGAGAAGAGAAAACAGCCATTTGCAACAACAAATCAAGGTTGTCAAGAGAAGGCTCCACATTAAAAAAAATTTCAAGAACAAATACAACGAACTGGAAGCTGATGGAGTCCTAATTGAAACATTCAAACTGAGATCTAAAAAAAGCTTCTAAATGAAGACTAGAGGTAAAAGTGTTGGAAAAGACA
>NC_060163.1:7249774-7285207 GCF_021292245.1 Micropterus dolomieu | reverse complement strand
TGTCCCAGTCAATCATGCCAAATATAATAGCACAATGGCCAAAATCACACCAAATACTCTTGTGCGCATTGAATCAGCACTGATCCTGTTATCAATGCGACAGTTCAGTAATATTTTTGTGTTGAGTGTTATAACAGTGTATTTAATTAGTGTTCATGTTTTTACATGGCCATAGTGACAGTGGTGTGGAATACATAGAAACTAAACCAATGGCCAAAAGACATGGCATGACATTTTCTTCTTTGTTTGCTTGCTGGGATCCAGAAGAGGAGGTTTTTGTTGAGATATGGACTCTTGTGGAGATTTGAACTGAGATAAGGACACATTCAATGGTTGTTGAACTGTTGGTTTTGTATTGAGCACTCGCTGTATAATACCCTGTGGTGACCTTCAAGTTCTTGTGCGCTTTGGATTTATTGTCATCCGTTGGTACCTTTGAAATACCTGGTTGTTAGTGAATGATAAGTAAAGTGGATTCATTGTCATGTACTGAAAAACATGGGTCCTTTGTGCATGCAAATATGCAAGTAATTTCTTTTTTTTGTAAATTTATTGAACAATGAATGACAACATTATTTATATTTAATGATGCCACAGTGACAGCCAGTGAAATAAAGTTGCTTGATCAGCAAGACTGAGCTCTTATCCATCCTGTTATCTTCATTCAACCTTTCCTGTTCTGGCTTCATTGATCAATACTGCCAATTCCTTTTTCCAGCCACATTTCAAACAACTTTTGTCAGAGCATGCCGCTCTCACGGTGTGGTCATCTTTGAGGCATACTGTCCTTCCTAAGCACCGTCCTGCAAGGCCCTGAGCCACTCCGGAGCCCCACCACAGGTACAAATGTTTTTATGTCGTGATGGCCCGTTTTGTGGTTTGGACAGACTGGATGCTGGCTTGTTCCCAACAGAGCAGGGAGACAGACAAGAGAGAACGCTGATGGTCTGGGTGTGACCAAATACAAACCTAGCACACAAGCATGCACATGCACACAGTGTACAAACATTAACACATATGCCTGTAGATTTTCACAGCACACTGGCTGCTTTCGTCCTCTGCTCCTTCAACACCTGGGGCCTGTACTACAAAGCAGGACTTGAGGTTAAAGAGGTAACTTGAGGTTTAACCCTGGGTTGTCAGTCCTACGTTAGTGGTTTACTTCTAACTGAGGTACATCTCCATGGTATCTTATGCTGAGTGTCTAACCTGATTTGGGGCAGGGTATGTTCAAGATACAGAGATCAACACAATAAAAGCACCGCCTACTGACCAATCAGTTCTCTTGAAAAATGGCACACATATTGTCACTGGGTGTGACCAATACAAACCAACCACACAACGTACAGACATTTGCATATGCCTCCTTCATCCCATAATCCGTGATGTTCTTCATAAAAGATTCAATAGGCAAGACATTTAATAACCCTAATGGAGATGCAGCTAACAACAATTTCCCATACCCATTAAAACCTCCCGTTCATAACTTTTTCCATCAGACTGCCTCAGCTAACAATAGATTTAAGGATTGGTCTATAATCACTATGATGTTACACACAACCTTACTCCTCCATTCCTAATTGCATATGAAATCTGGTTTCGTGTGTTTGATTCTACACACACACTAAATTGGTCACAGGTGAGCATGGCTAGCTGAGGGGGAAAAAAAAAAATTTTTTATAGGGTGACAACTTAAAGGCTCCATTGTGAGAGCTAACAAGAAGCACAAGTCTTTCTAATTTCCTATCAAACCTTTATACCCCATTAGCCTAAAGGCTACCTCAAATTTGAAATCTTTTGTGCCTCATGTAAACAGTATAAACAGCTTGTTTGAAATATTACCATAATCTGTGTATTCAGTAATTGAGTTAACTTTGCTAATGGAAACATAGTGATTAAGCAGCAGTGTTGGGCAAGTTACTCAGAAATTGTAATATATTTCAAGTTACTTATTATTCCTTAAAAAAGTAATATTATTAGTTAACTTATTACTGGGTGATAAAAGTAACTAGTTACATTACTATATTACTTTCCACAGAATGACAGCGGGGGCGGGTATTTGTGTATTTGTGCAGCGGTGTTCATGAGAGAGAGGGAGAGGGAGAAAGAGTGAGCGAGCCGAACCAGGAGGTGCTGCACGAATATATGTTTCTCAATACAGCTCAAAAATGATCTTAAATACACCTAGTAAAAATTTGGAAAATCAATATGTGGCGGTCAGCGTTGATAATTATCCAAACTATTGGCTAATTATGGGAAACACTGCTTTCACTACTACTCCTCGTCACCCCCAAACACAGCAGTCTCTCCCCACTTTTTAAATAAGATTATATCCATAACAGCAGCAAGGAGTGTGATATTTACAGAGCGTATAGCCTAGGCTTAACGTTTCTTAACGCCACCGGCTGAAATAAAAAAATAAAGCAAGTAAATCCCAACTTTTAAACAGCGGTTTTACAGTTACGGTTACAAAACATTACAAAACAACAGTCCAAGCATCAGTGACAGCAGCTGCTGGACTTTCTTTCTGTAAGTATCACGTCGCTGTGCTGCTTCAGCAGATGCTTCAGTAAATCAGATGTAGAAATGTTTGCTGTTGAAAGCTTTTTGCTGGTCACACAGAGTTTACAATATACGACGTTCGATGTTCTTTGCATCTTACAATGTGACACAATAATGGCAGTAGCTACTTACAGCTGTGGAAAGAACGCCTCTCCCCCTCGTTCTGCATTCTTCCTTTAGTGTTTGGCTATCAGTGACATGAAGAACAAAGTGCAGTCCCGCTGAGCTGTCGCATAGTCGTGGATTGACGTCAAAAATGGTGCGTTCAGTAACGAGTAACGCAGCGTTACTTGCATTAGTAACTAGTAATAATATTAGCGTTTTGGAAAAGTAGTTAGTTACACTACTTAGTTACTGGGAAAAATAATATTATTACAGTAACGCGTTACTAGTAGGCTAACGCGGGACTGTCCAACACTGTTATGCAGTTATTTTATTCCTATCACAGCCATATTCTGCCCCAGCTACAGGCTCCTAAAAATGTTCCCTGACACACACATACTGTAAATACACCACATTACAACCATAACTGCTCCAACTTCCTGCACTGAGATACTCCACCTCCTGATGAACAATCACCAGCTCCACTGACCCCCTGCGTTTATGTGTCTATGTGTGTACAGTGGGTAGTTGTATATGTGTGTGTGTGTGTGTGTGTGTGTGTGTGTGTGTGTGTGTGTGTGTTTTATGAGAATGCCTATCTCTGGCACAAAGCTCCTCATTGTTACTGAGTGTGAACGGGTGACGGCAGCACAGCAGGCAGTAGCGTCTAAGATCTTTCTATAGCTCTCAGCTATTCCTCCTCTGCTTCCTCCTCCTCCTCCTCATCCTCCCTGTACGTTTTTTTCCCCCCACGCGTGTGTTGAAACAGTCACACTATCCATTATTGAAGGCTGCTATCTGTTGTTAGAATGACCTTCCACCACAAATGGAGATACACACGCAACAATCTGCTGGCAAGCAAACAAGCCTTTATATACTCCAAGGTACCTCCACCTAAACTGTCAGTGCTTTCACAAGTGATAATGTCTCCAGATTAAGAGGATTATCTCAGTCTTTGCTTTACTACTTAAGGGCTCTTGTGTGGCTGTGAAGACCAAAAGAAACATCACGCCACAGCACCAGAGGGCATTCAGTATAGCAGGAATAACAAGGATCTAAACTGTTGTCTGGAAAAGGGTGTTAGAGCATTTCAGGACATTTACTCTGGTGTTACCAGTCCAGTGGTAAAATTAATTTGCGTGTCATACAAGGTCCATTAAAAACAAAATAAATTGATGCAAGTAGTCCCCATTCACAAGTTGGCGCCCTCCCCAGGCAATATCCACATCCTAAAGGACTAACTATAAATTAGTGCATTAGTAAATATTATAACATTAAATAAATAATATTAATATATATTTACAGGTTACACTTTATTTTGATAGTCTGCCTACAGATTTATAGAGCATTTGTTTAAACAGCTCATTAGTTAAAATTGAACAATTCAACTGTATTACAAATAAATGCACACAGCTGTATGAAAGGCCACCAAGCTTCTCCCTGCACTGTCTCCACCGACAGAAATTAACAGGCAGGCGAGAACGGGAACAGGTGAGTAGTGCCCTAAGAACCTGATATAGAGAGGGCAGAAAAGAGTACCGGCAGCTTGTGGAAAGTACTGGTATGCAAGAAAAAGTCCCTGTAACCAAAAGAAGTGCCGGGACTGCGTACCGGTTAGTACTGGGTCCACTTTAAGTGCTGATTAAAAACCTGGTCAGCATTTTTACTGCAGATTAGCTGCATTTGCCCTCTGCTCCTTCAACACAGAGGCCTGAAGCTTACTATAAAGCAGGATTTGAGGTTAGCGAGGTATCTTGAGGTTTAACCCCGGGCTTTCAGTCCTACGAAGGTGGTTCACTTCTTATTGGGGTGCGTCGCCATTGTGAGTGTCTAACCTGCTTTGGGGCAGGTTATGTTCGAGATAAGAGATGCTATAAAAGCACAGCCTACTGACCAATCAGTTCTCTTGGAAAATGGCATTACCTTTTGTAGTGGATCCTGCAGACTGTTTTATAGGCTACGTTTATGCTGTGGGTGATGTAGAGATGCTTTTGTAAACCAGCCTGTGTATACCGATATCCTACAGAGACTGATTGAAGCACTAAATGCTTGTACTTGTTGTACTTTAAAGATATGACAGTAAGCCTACAACTTTCAAATATGTTTTTTTTTATTATTATTTGCTTTGTTTCGCACAGCCTGTCACAGCTGTTAAAATAAATGGTTTAAGTTTTCTATAAATGATAAATTATGATCATATATGTTGGTATTCAAGTTAAGTTTAATATGAACTTGTTTTGTATAAATTTAAGTTGCACTTGTTTCTTATTTCATAGAGACTAGTCATGTAACGCCCTACCCTTTGTTATTAGGGTGCAGATAACGTGGGTGAGTTTTCAGTAAATGTTGGAAACTGAAGCTGTGGCTGCGATATTCTTTATGGCAGGAATGGATTTTTTGTTTTGTTGCGCTATGAAGTTCATTTAGAACAATGTTTGGAAGTGATTCTGCTCTGTAACGTTTTAAACGTCTTTATAATAACCTGTAAATTAAATTAAGATTCTATGTCTTCCTGGATTAGCCGACGTTGCTTCTTCTGCAACAATAAAGTTAAAAGGACCATCCCCTTGTGTGATAATCTGAATGTTTTAAAGTAAAATTTACGGCCAAATGCTACACAACAATTAGATTACATCCATATTTGTTTGGGTTTTGTGTTTTAGTGTTTTGTATTTCCTGTTGCTTGTCTTTATTTGCCTTACTTTCTGTCTTCCTGCTCTGTGTTTTTAGGTTGTCTTTTTCATTGTCATGTATTATTATGTGTTTCCAATTTTATTTGCCTCCCCTCTTGTTTCTGTTCCCTTAAACCCCTGTGTCTGCGCTTTGCAAACGTGAAAATGTTATACCATAATGGTTTAAAAACCAGCATGATTTCCAGTTAAAAAAGAAATACCAATAAAAGCATAGAATCAAAGATGAACAATATTGGAGACTGCTAATGCTTTAATTAACACAAAACAAAATGAGTCACCGGTCACAACCACTAGTATTTAAACACTACTGATAATGAGTAAATGATTAGCTGTGAGTCAAGATCAAATTATTATTCTTTGATTAACAGTGGACTCAAACAAAGTGAAACCCAGAACTGCAACTGTTTAAACCTTGATGCCCTCTGAGTGGCCCCACAGCGTCCCACACATTATATATAGTCCTTTTCCAGTCACCAAAACAGTTACATTGTCTCCTGTAGCATTAAATTATTAGCTGTACCAGGTAATTCAGGCTTTTTCACTGCAAACAATTAGACATGTCATAGCAGGGAAAGCACAGGTGTAATTAATTATGCATTGTTAATGGCAACATTTTGTATTGACGTTTGAGTGCCTTTGTGCTGCTCATGCTGCCTCAATGACATGGCATTCTGGGACATTTCAGTGGAGTGCTTTTAATCACGCCTTTTCTTTTCCCGCTATGACAAATCAAAACGTCTGCTGTGCAAATTAGCAGTGCTAATTTAAAACAGGTGTGACTCTGAAAAGTATCTTTACTAAGGGCAAGGAAAGGAATTCTACATGGGAGTAACCACGCATTCTTTGGGGGGAGGGTCGTGCCCCCCTATTCTGAGAAAATTCCACTCTGCAAACATGCAACATGTTGCATGTTGTACTGAAGTTCATTATTTCAGAGTTTGCAGAACTTGGCAAGCAGCCAACCTCCATATTGCTAGCTGTTGTGGTGAGGTCTCTCTTTGGGTTACTTGCATCACTAAAACTAACATTGGTGATCCTGGATAAGCAGCATCATGACGCTGATTATCACCTTTCTCTGTCAAAAAATAGGGGTTCCAGCTACGAGCTGAAGAATCAGGTTGTAAACCTCTACATTACTCGTATTATAAGTAATTAAAAGTGATATTCAGGATGCAATGTAAACAATACAGTCACATAACTAGAACATAATGAGATGCTTTGGACCTGATTGCAATCCCGATGTCTGCACTTGGACTTCTAACATTTTGTCTTTTGAGGAACGACAGTCCTTGTTCAAGGACATTAAACACATCTCATCTCATCTCTTGTACCAGTTCACTGAGGTCAGGGACAGTGAATGGCTGGGAAAATAAAGAGCTTCCTTTCTGTGTGGTGTCTAGATAAAACTGACAATTGAACAATTGTGAGCTGCAATTAAAATGTGACAAGTGACAAGAATGTTTTCAATTATTCTGAAAGGTTTGCATCTGACAGCTTCCACGTACAAACGATGTCAATGTGTGCTACTTACATGTTTAACTAATTACAGCCCTTTGTGTGGTGGTTATGGCCATTAAAGGAGCAGCAATAAACTATTTCCGCCCGGATTCCATACCCTTTGCCATTTTCACTGGGCTTCAGTAATAGAAAACTGTGGTTATGTGCCTCCACCATTTGAGGTTTAACTCAACCAATGTGATTACCGCTGCCTCCACAGCAGCTGTGCCTGTGAGATATCGGGCAAAATCGGATAATCGGGATAATTACAGCAGACCTGAAGAAAATATAGATCATCGCAGGTGCTCGAGTGCCCGCACTCACACACATGATGTACTGAATGCTTTGTCACTGCATGGTGATACGAGCCGTCCCCAGGGATGCATGTCGTTGGCTCATGTGTCTCGCTGTCATTGTCTGAGAGCAGAAAGGGGAGTATGAACAAAAAGTGGACATGGGAGGTGATGGGGACGGTGACCGTGACTGGGATAACTGCCGTGCCATTGTGCAGGGGAACACGGATGACGCACATGATGAAGGGTAATGGGAAGATAAAGAGAGGAGCGGGGAGAGGCGCGTTTTCAATTAATGTAGTCTGGATGTTTTGACTTAAATCATCAATTACATGTCACTGTTGCAATGTGAAAACCCCTTAATTCCAATTTGATTGCTTTTAAAAAAATCTTCACTAATCACATGTCATGCTTCTGCATGATCTTTGAAAAATGTGTTAACCCTTAGGCAGTAAGAATTCCATTAAATAGTCTCAAAATTCAAGCTAGGATCAAGCCTGGTTTTCACATTGAAAAGGTGACATCTTGGAGATACAAGGTTTCTAAGTATAACAGTAACAATATTCCATCATTGCCCTGAGGTGGAAATCTTGCACAGCCTTGTAAAAAGACTGGATATTGGAAATTTTCCCATGACACCTATAATGTGTGTGACAGCAACTGTGAAAAATGTAGATAGACATACATACATACATTGTGTGCATGTCCAGCCAAACCAGGGACAACAGTCAATCAATGTTGATGCCATGTGATGATAAGAACTGCACTAATGTTACTTATACCTAATTGTATCAATGTCACATCGCATCTTTTCTGCTTTTGCAAGACCCAGCGTCATTTTGATTCTAAAGCAGACAAGGCGCGACCTGAGGGATATCTCAAATTCCTCATCATAAATAATGAATTAATATCACTGAATTAGACTGCTGAACGGTTAACCTCACCCCCACCCGTCCTCCCTGAAATCACTCTGCTGGGGGAGCCAATCAGAAGCTCACATCCTGTCTACCACTTCCCGTAGGCCCCTCCTCCTCCCCTCTGTGGTTATATAGTCTATGGACATCGGCATCACAACACACACACCACTGCTGCTGCTGCTGCTGCGAGCAGCTCGGGAGACAAGGCTGCACTGAAAGATTTCACCCATTGATGGACACTGAAACTACAAGGTGAGTGCATCCTCTTTGCAGTTGTGTTTGAGACTTAAAATAAAACAAATTTCTTTTTCCTTTAAACTCTTTATTGTTCCCATTTTCTATCTGAGTGTTTTAAGCTGTGGCTAAGCTGAAATATTTCCCCAGTTTCATTTTCTACTGTGTTGTGTTCTTGTGCTATTTTTCTTCCCATCTCCTCCTCTCTATTTTCAGCTCTTCTCTCTCTATCTCTCCACTTGCAGGCACATGCTGGCAAGTAGTAAGAGCAACAGCAACAGCAGGAACCTCACTAGCTTTGACGGCACTGGAAGCAGCTTTAGACAACCCCCGTGTAGCATCATAAGCGACAGTAGCAAACATTGGCTGCACGCGGAGAGGACCGCCGCCAACGGGCAGCCTTTCTCGCATCACTACCCAAGGACAGCAGCTCCAAGATGGGCTGCTCCTCAGGCCGCCAACCTCCAGCCCCGGTCCTTCATCCGGACCTGGACTGCGGCAACAGCAGCGAGGCCTTACCCCAGGACTCTGAGAACCAGAACCAGGGTTTGAATGGCTGTGTAGAAGGGCAAGGAAGTGTTGGAAGAGACTCTGCCAAACCTCCAGAGTCTCTCCCCACACTGGAGAGACTAGCCCAGGCTACAGGCGGGACAGAAAAGTCCTGGTACCGCTGCGTGTTCCCTTTTGGCGTGATTTCACTAGTGATTGGCATGGCGGGCACCGGGGTGACTTTCACCTTTAACACACTGCTCCAGACCAAAGTGGTGTCTGTGGCACTGCTGTGTGCTGGCGTAGTGATGCTGCTCGTGGCAGCTGTTTGCTGGAGAGCCCACAGACTGAGGAGGAGGAAAAAGAAGGAAGGTGGATTTTTCACCGCTGATCAGGGCACTTTGTGACGGAGGGTGGACTTGCAGTCAGATCCTTATTAGTCAGGACAGAGCACTTCATGCTGGACTTCTTTGAATCAGAAAGACAACTGAATAAGAATTAGGGATATCCATGCTTTTTTTCTCTATGCACCAGGACAGAGTGATGAAGAGGGCTAAAGAGCTGAATAATATTGGAAGCATTGTGCCAGGCAAACTTCATAAAGGTGTCGACTCAGTATTCACTTAAGGCAAGTTTAGCATAGGCATTATCACCATTCTGAACAGATACACAGGGTAAAGTATGTGTCCCGCTAAAAACTCCCCCTCTCCTCTTCTGTTCTCTCCTAGAGCCCAGAGCACACTACAGATCATTGCTCCAAGACTGGCCTCTTGTGTCAGGAAAATGGATGAGAAATGGGGACCTCAGGAATAGTTATTTAACACTAATTGATCCTCTATCTCCAGCTTGACAGTGCAGTCTCTCTAAAGAGGTGTGCATATTTAGCATGGGAGGTGTTATCTATGAACAGATATGCCTGTCAGAAACAGCATATGATCAGCATATGTTAAAAGTGATCACAGCAAGAGTCTTAAAGAAAGTGTTAGGGCTATTGTGTTTGTGCTTGTGCATGCTAGTTTAATCGTGCATTTGGTTTCCAGTGGGACAAAAGTTTTTCCTATCAAGGGAATTATAATAGGTGAGCTCAGGACCACAGGCTTGCCACTGTAAAACCTGGCCTTGCTTGCAGAGGTAAATGAAAAATATGATTTCCCCTCCCTACTAAACCACTGTTGAGGTGCCCTTTTGCACATGTGCCACTTAGTCTCTCACTGATCCTGCGTAGCCTCTCATCAAAAGAAAGTACCAACCGCAGTGAGGGGTTGTATCTGAAAGGGAAGCAGGGAATTCAGGCCAAATCATGCAAAAGAAGCAAGCATGCTTAGCAAAGAACCGTCGGTAGTACAATTTTGTGTTATCAGACACAATGATGAACAATTTTCCTTCTTGCCACCAAGCTTTGTGGAAGAGAACCACGGCCCAGCTGTGCCAGATCAACAGAAATCACCACTCCATGAAGTATTAAGCTTTGGTGGTAATTGACTGCATTTTCAGTCCTGATGAAATAGCTTTCCCCAGCACCGGTGGATTAGTCATAGATGACTTTTACATTGTATGACAAGGAAATCCCATTACAGACACGCTTCAGCGAACACACACCAACAAAAACAAAGCGCATAAGGCTTCGTTGCTGCCTACCTGATGCCTCTGATCCTCTCCTCCTGTTGTGCCAGAGGCAGCACCATTGGACATCTGTTTGTGAGCCTTAAGGTCGAAAATCAATTTTTTCCTTCTTTGTACCCACTATTGTTCCGCTCTCCCGCTGTGTATATAGGCGACTGGATACAAGAAATGGACACATGCTTAACAAGGTTTAACTTTCATTCCCCATGGATCAGGTTAGCTTTATAACAGAGTGGTAGCTATTGTGAAAACCTGTCTTATTGCCCTATTGTCCTGGATACTGACCTTTCTTGAACTTCATACACTAGAATCAGATGACTCTTAAGTCAGATGTTTTTTAACCAACTACCTATCAGACAGCTCTTTGTAAATTGCCCCATGATGGAAGATCAAAATCTTTAGTTGTGGAGTCAAAATGTAGCAGTGTGTTAGCCACAATAACTAGGATAGTGTATGGTTTTGGCAGCAAGTGATGGCGGACCCAGCAGCTTATCGTCAGCTGTAGCGATGTTATGGTATTTGATTTCTATCTCTTTGATAAAATGTTTACTGGGCATCACATGTGGTCTTATATATTTATTTATTTTTTGCAAGTTGTGATTACAGTTATCATGTGGAGCAGAGGGTGTAGAAGTGTGTGTGTATGTGTGTGTCCACACTAAGCTACACTTATCTATTTCCCTCGGTGTCCTGCTTCCTCCTTCGTGTCGATTATCCAGTTTCATGTGGTGCTTTCACAGTCTGCTTATAAAACCCAGGAACCCTAAGATAATCCCTCGCTGTATTGATGTGTTCCTTCGTGTGCACACATATTTGTTCTGAAATACTGTGTATTCTTCTAAATGACATATCATAACCGCTGTAGGTACTGATTTATCTAAGAGTGTAGCCACATTTCTGAATGTACCTTCAACAGCAAGTGTTTTATGAACATCCTTGTACAGACTGTAAAGCCTATTTATGTATCTTCTATTTTGAGTAGACAGAGCAAATTTAGACACATAGTACAGTATCTGTTTGAGGCAGTTGCCTACAATATCGCTTTTGTTTCTGTTTCAATGCCTCTCTGGTTGTAATGATTTCAAGTGTGTTGCTGTGAGTGTTAATTGTAATTGTTTCATTCCAAAATGAGACATCTGCCATTCGAAGAAACTGACGCAGACAACGTGAAAATTCCTATTAAAGTGAAGCACATTATGGGTTATAATTGTAGTTATTTTAAAGGACAGAAACAAGTTTTGTTTTTTAACATTCACAAGTAAATTACAGATTGTATTTTTTTTTAGCCAAACTTGAATTAGTATCTGTGGTTTTGGAATGAAACTACTCTGTTGCTTAAGTGGTTGTGGTCAATTTGCTTTGAGTTTATTGGCATGGCCCAGCTTTTCTCTGAGTGCCTTTTACTTGCAACATCAATATCTCTCTGTAAGGTGCAGTTAATGTAAGCTGCTCAGGCCTATTGGTGTCGGTACTAGAGTAGCCCAAAAGAGGCAGAAATGTTTCTATTTATTTTAGTCAAATGTTAAGTGTTATGGTGTGCATGAAAATACCTTAAGTCACAATTTGATATTGTTCCCTTAGTAAATAACCAGAAATACCAAATATATTTATCAAGAAGTTTATTTTTGTCTCTTCTTAGTGTGTGTAAGATTGTACATTTTTGTTGTTTACTGTAAGCTGCTGAAGCACTAGATTAAATGCAAAAGTCCGTTTTGGAAACAAGTTCTTTGGCTATCATTTATTTTCATCATGCGGGGAAAGTGCTGCTGAAATGCCATTAAGTGTCATTAGTGAAGCCATTCATATGAAGCATTTAGAGAGCAGTTAGCAGCAGTTCTGAATAATATGAACACCATTTCTCCTCTCCCTTTTTACTCACTCGGTAGTAAACATTAAGGGCAGTACAAGCCACAGCAGCATCTTCTAATACAGCACTACCGCTAACATCTACCTTACACTACATTAGCTAGTGCAGAGATGATGATGTGAATTTGTTGTTGTGTATTTCTGATATGCAGTGCGGACCTAATGGAAAAAATATCAAACATTTTAATTGACAATAACACATCTTTGAACAATATCTCAATGAGTAGAGTGTTAAGCTGGCTTGTGGCTCGGGAAGGCTGTACTTAGGCACAGCTCTGCTTTGAGCTAAATGCTAACAACAGCATAATCCCAATAATGTTAACATGCTGATGTTTAGCTGATACAATGTTTACCATGTTCACCATTTTAGTTTCAGTTTTAAAATTTTGTGTCCATCCATCCAATATGTGTTAAAATAATTCACTGGATTAGTGAAAAGTGTCAAAATGTGCTGGTGCCTTAGATGAAACCAAAAGTCAGTAGGCTTCTTCTGGGGACTATGAATATCAAATCTCATGGTAATACATCCAGTAGTTGTTGAGATATTTCAGTCTGGACCAAAGAGGTAGACCGACTGACATTACCACCCGTCAGAAATAACACAGAATTTACTGTTGAGAGTCAAAATTCTCTGCATCTGTTTTGTCACGACCATAGAGAACTAGAGGATGTCTCAGGATCTTTGGAGATGAGGCAGCTACAGAGCTGGCTGTTGGCATAAGCAATATATTGAAGGCAAAAGCTAATAATAAGCAATAATATATATCTTGTTAACAAGATTGCCATAACCAAAGAGATGAGAACCTGCGATACGGTTGTTCAGTGCTACCACATAAAATTTCCTTTCTGCTATTTACAAATCATCTCTCGCTTCTATTGTCATTGCTCCAGGACATTAGCATGTCCCACGTAACTTGTAATTAGTATGCGCCACTTATTCGTCAAGCCGATCATCCAAAACTCTCAGCCACTATTGATTTTCATCAATGCATCCGTGCTCATCGCCGTCTCAGCACCTTTGTGAACACAGCTGCTACCATGAATATTCAAATGAGCACCCATCCTGAATGCGCCCACACTTTCTCCTCTTCCTCCTCCTCCTGCTCTCATCTACCCATTTGTAAGGGATTGTGTCATTCTCTCTCCATCTCCCTCTCCCCCTGGTTGGAGCTAAAAATAACCCGGGCTGATGTCGAATGCAGAAGAAACAGCCGGAGAGGTGGGCCGCTGGTTTAGAGAAGAGTGTGTAAGACTAAAATTGTGGGAGCAGTTCAGTCGCCCCCCGCAATTTTTCACTGTAGTTAGTTGTAAGTAGATGGACACAGAGGATATGACTGATTGATGTTACAGAGGCACATCAAACTTTATGCTACCTGTAGGGTTGTTCCGATTGGTGATTGGATCACTTATCGACAATTGAAGGGATGATCAGCGATTGGTTTTTCATCCGCAATTTTAACTAACTATCAGAACTAAGATGAAATCTGAAACACACTGCAGTGTTTCCCATTCATTCATTTATTTGTGGCGACACGACACGCCACAATATCAACGCGTGTGGTGTTGCCACAATATTAACGGTGACCGCCACACACTATATACTATTTAATATGAGTAAAATGATAATTCATTGTGGAGCTGCGTGCAGTGCATAGATTCATTCAGCACCTCTGCTTGCTGGCTCGCTCCCTCTCTCTCCCTCTCTCTCTCACAAACACATTGAAACGGAGCTGTGTGTCATAGCCGTGTGAATTAGAATACTGCTATCAATTGCACTCTCCTTCTCCCCGCCACACGTGCGTGGTGCCACAGTTACACGGTAATTATGTGCGAAACACTGTACTGTGCATTTACAGATGTTTCTGGTGGTTTCTCTTAAAGCTAATAAGCCTGTTTCTTCCATGCTGGCATTTCACTGACTTGCTGCAACGTGACATCGCCCCCCGGCGATCATATCGCCAATTGGTGATCTCAAGTAGCCATGATCAGATGATATGAAAATAGAAACCAACCCTTGTAGCTACATGTCCATTTATATCGACTACCTGAGGTTTCTAAGGCACACATACTGTAATTAAAACTAATTAAAATTTTCCCGGTGGGCTGCACCTTGTAAAATCAATAATAAATCAGGGGTTCATTTGCTTGACTCTAACTGGTAACTCACATTCCTTCAGGATGAGTGGTTCTCATTACTCAACACTCTGATGAACAGTAAATTGCTCAAATTCAGTGGCTCATGTCGCTATTTTCCAAGCTACTGTAGCTGTATACTGCCGAATATATGCCACGAATATATGAAGCGGCATGAACACTGGCGGCAGCACTGCAAATCGTGCTTACTTTCTGTCTCCATGAGCACGGCACATTATCAGCACGAGGACACATAGTCCGTTAAAATGTATTTTCTAAGTATTTCTTCATCAACTGCCAACTGACCAATCACAGCCTGGATGGGGAGGGACATTAAAAAAAAGTTTGATGTGGTGTGACAGCACTCTTTCAAAATCTTTCACTTGTTGTGCAAGAATGGTAATGATCATTAACAAGTTAGCACTTAGCATCAACAAATCAGAGCAAACATGTGACTTTAACCTTGCTAGACGTTGCTCTATGTTCATATTTTTATTATCTGTCTTTTATATTGATGTTTTTACCTTGCTTTTCGAGTTTACCTTGTAGCACTCAAATGTAAAGTGCACTTCAAATAAACACATATTATCATTATTATTAGTAGTATTATTATTATAGAGTTACATTTTTGTTATATTATTGTCATCAACCTTTACTGAAGTAATCATCATCATCGTCATTTTGTCATGGCACAGACCCTGCTCCACTGCTCCTTCTTAGGTTACTCCATGGTTAACATTTCACCTACACTCTCCTCCTGCTCACTCTGTCCCTCGGCCCTATCATGGTCACTGTGTCCCTCAGCTTCGCTGTCATAAACCTCCTTCTCTGCCTGGCAGAAGTAACGGCTATCCCTTCCTCTTCAAGTGCCTGTGGTTGCAATGTAAGGTACTGCAGCTGAAAATAAAGCTATACAGCCCCAGCAGCAAACATAGCAATTATTTTGGCACACTTGGCAGCTACTTTGCTTTCTCCATTTTGCCGCCTTCCACAGATTTTTGGCTCTGAACCAGAGTGCAAAGTCCATGTCAGTACAGAAAATGAACCAATGGGCCGCAGCCTGTGCCTGCTTGGAAGTGGCCATGGTTTCATCTTAACTGGGTTGAAAAACGACAGGCACCCTTTGATTGACCAGAAGTGTTCTCTGGTCATTGAAAAGTGCCCGCCCCTGGCAGGTACAAATCAGTTTTGCGCCACATATGAGACACATATTGGAAAAGTAAAGTTGTGCAGAACTTCACATTTGTGACCAAAAAACTGCATTTGAGACTTGTCATTGCAGATTCAAGCAGTTGTAGTTATTGACTTGTGTCTGTACTAGAAAAATATCCTAGAAAAAAAAAAAGATTAGTGAGAATTTTTTTACATGTGTTCAACTCTCGTTGCAAGAATCCACATACTGATTTGGGGATGTACACATTTTGCCCATGACTTCACATACATTGATCCGGGTGTGTCATTGTCTTTTGCACCCTGAGATTCATAGAATAGATTTTGTGCACCTTTGCTGTGAATGTGGGAGAGAAGTATCATTTGCTGTGTATTCAAATTTACTCACACACATGTCTCTACAACTACAAATTCAACTATCACAGGTGATTGGTTGTTTTGCTCCAGTAATACCTTCATAAACATGTACTTAACAAACACATGAGATTGATCTTTTTATCTCACTCTACGAGGAAAACCCATAAGCACATTTCCCAAATCTCTTCATATGATGTGTTGTTATCATTAATTAATTAAAAATGTAATATAGGAATTGACTAATAGATGGTATTGGTGCAAAAATATACACTTTAAGTATTTATGGCAGAATGAGAGACAAATCTGTCACTTTTGCTTAAGTGTTTTTTACCACTGTTTACGTTACGTTAACAACGTACACATGATTTTCACCAGCGTTCAAGAAGGCCACCAGTTCGATGCTTCAGTAAATTAGCTCTATAATAAGCTCTAATCACCTTTATATCACTTTCCATTATTATTTCCATAACGATTGCTTTCCTCTCCTCCTCCATCACCCCTAGCTCTCTTCTCCCTCTGCGGTTACAGTCAGTGTCATGGACAAATCCTCTCATTAGCATGTTCTGTTAATTAGCATGCCATGGATTCCTTCTGCTTAGCTGCTTCTCATTCGTGGCAGGTCCAGTGTCAAAGGTTGCTAATTATCACAGAATGAAGTTGCCTCACATGTTTTGATCTGTCAGCACCAGCTCTCATTCCCTCTGCCTTCTTGCCTTCTGCGTCTACTTGTGCTGCCCATTCACTTTATTTAGCACAGGACATGAAAATAGCAGGTGTTATCATTATAAAAGCAAGGTGCTGGTAAAGTAATGATTATCACACAAGCCTGAAAGCACTACTCGGCAGAAGCTCAACTCTGAGAGCTAGGGCCAAGGTTTTTGCACGCATGAAGGGTTGTGTAATTATGTACCTGTGAATGCCTACATCACAGGTCCTCAGCTCAGTCTTCAGTCATTTCTCATGGGTTTGTGTGTGAAGCGGATAAAACCGAAGAAGAAAAAAGAAGATCGTAGAGACAAACTTAAATCTATAGACACAGCCATACCCCATTAAAAGAAAGAGCTCACAGTAAAAAAAAAGAGTAAGTAGCATCAATTTTGAGTGGAGAGAATTTAATAAAAAAACAGGGGGTAGGGGACTGTGAGGTGGATAGTCTTAGATACTATGCATGCCTTTCATAGCATACATACAGCTGGATTGACATGGATGTTTTAACTAGCTTCTTGGTCAACTAAATATCTCATTTATTTAACAGTTTCGACCAGTGAGAGAGCGAAAATTACTCTTTGTTGTCTTGGTTTCTTCTGCTGCCATCAGTCTAGTCTGTTTTTATTTTATTTTCATGGAACTCCTTTCAGCCCTGCCACTCCTCCCCTGATCAGTAGTCCCCACTCAGTGACCCCACTTACACCAGGCATTAACATGCAATAAATATCTGGATATCTTATCTGGATAAAATCTGGATATGGAAAAGCGCATGCCCATGCAAGGTGTAACTGCAAGCAGACCGCATTGTGAACAAAATGGGACGTGATTGGATCTCAGCCAGGTGTATATGCAATCCATGCAAGCGGCAATCCTGTGGCTTTGTGTTAATTATTCGCTTATCTCTCTATTACATGCAAATTAGGTGATTTGAGTGAGTATATCACCAGACCTGCCTGCACACCTGCTTGTCATTCCTTTAATAGCCCCACTGGATGTGTATGCTCGTTCAGACTGTCAGCTTTATCCCTATCTGCTGAGTCGGCTCTGACAGATTTTGCTTCACTTGTACCTATACTTCCCCTATCTATGACACTTTCATACCTGAGCTAGTATCTGTGTTGTCAGAAGCTGACCACATATCACTGCAGTTATCATGCTAACTGTGAAAGTTGCAAGGTCAGCCATTTTAATGGTGTGTAAAGTAATGTACTTGAATGAGGCTCATTTGCATAGAAAGTGGCCAATTTTGCACCACATTTATGCATATTACTTAATCTAAGTACATGCAAATAGCACTGGAGCTCTGAGACACTTTTTGCTTGGCAGCGCAGTTAGGAGTGCATTTAACCCTTTGCTGGTAACCTGAGAATTCCCTCTTTGATAATGCAGCATGCAGTCTTACCCAAAATGCTTGGGTTACCAATAGACAAATAAAAGAAAGGTCTAGACAAAATTGTAAAGGGTTAAGTGTAGGCATGGGCCGGTTACCGGTTTCAAGGTATGCTGCGGTATCAAAAAGTCAAGGTTTCAAAACCACTACAATATTCTGTTATACCGTTGCTACGGTATCAGCTGTTTTTTAATGTCTTGTCAAAGATGGCAAGTGCAGAGAGTAACAGAGCCCCTCCTACTGGTTGGTGCCAGCAGTCAGTCACCTACGTGTGGGAAAGCCGCAGGAGCGGAACCCCTGAATATTTTCCCCCGTCGAAAAAGTCTTTTGCTTGTGCTTTCTTTCTCCTTATGTGCATATGTGCATCAACACGATTTTATAGCATTATTTGATATTATTCTTTGCAGCAGTAGTATATGTTGTTGCTTAAAACTAAAATATTGTGTTCAAAACATTTAAAAATGATAAATTCTAGCGATACTGTGACACAGTGATATTTTTGTTTAAGGTTTACATGCTGTCAAAATCTCATACAGGCCCATGCCCACTTAAGTGTAATCCAGTAACTATTCAGTATGCACACATAATAATTTTTTGTCTTAGTTGCAATTGCTGTTATTCTACTCTCAACAGAAAGTTGCCCTAATTCTAAAAGCCATTATAAAATAAGATTAATATAATCTCAATTCAATATCTCAATTTACTGTCCCATCAGATCCGGTGACCAATCACTGAACAGATTGCGATCGAAGGGGTGTTGCCTTCCGGTAAATAAATTCTGCATATAATGCATCTCGCCTTTCTCCTTGTCTTCTCTGAGACCCTTTTACAGAATTGGAACATCTTTGATGCTCAAGGACCTTGATTGAATTCCAGGTCACAGGCTGGAGGACAGAAGGAAGTGTAATTAGGTGAAAGAAACGCTTCCTGAGGTTCGTGGTTCGTGGTTATGTGAAAAGCTGTGAAAGATCAGCAGGGAACAGGGTTAAAGTTCAGATAATTAGCACTTAGAGCACAGTGCTTAAGTGTAAAATCTGAGACATGAGCAACTCTCAAAGGAATTCTCTGCTGGAATTGAATAGCTCAAGTAAGCAACAAGCAGTTCAGCTGCTAACTATGTGTAGACAGCCTTAATGTCACACAGCTGCTGCGGATTGAGAAATATCTTTTTCTACAACCAAGTTGAACTCAAAAAAGACATTTGGCTTCAGGCTGTATTTTTCTGTTCAAAATTGCTATGAAGTCCTTTTAATTACAGCTTGGCCACAGAAAATGCTTGTTAATAGCTGACAGGTGTCCCTTACAGGAGGCATCAAACACAGTCAGCAGTTTAATAACTGTGCAACTTCAACCAATTACCTCTCACTGATGAACATAGCTAGAATCGACTACAAAGAAAATTTCAAAAATGGACAATGATGTGAAGACAGCTTATTCTTTTGTCAGTGTTAAATGGCCATAGTATAAACCAAAGCCAGTACTACAGGCAACTAAACAAAATATCCACATGGCTACCTACCATTTATTCTACATGAACACTCACAACGTTTTGACCACAAGTGGTCTTCGAGCAAAGCTGAAATGACACGGCACACATCATTTGTGAATTAGGTAACTGATCATACACGTGTGAGGACAGTATGCAAAAGCACTTAATTACTTGAAGTTTCCACACAATACCCATGTAAATACCATCAACATTGTGTTAACAGTACAGGATGAGATTCATACACGATTACAAACAAACTAAGAGGAAACATGCAAAAAACACACAAATACCTTATCACAACAGAAAAAAGAATTCAAAGATAAATCTAGACATTTCCAAAGCGACAGAGTGCACATAATGGCGATCTTTGAATTTTATATAATTTTTTTATTTAACTGTGTGGCTGACAATGAGAATAACACCTATAATTTTAAATCAATAAGAACTTGGTTAGGTGGTGACAAATAATGACTTTATTATGAATGTCTATTCTTCTGTCAGCCACTCAGTAGTTTTTTTTTTTTTAACTTAATGGTAAGTAGGAACATGGTCAACACCAGCTCATTCTGGCATTTTACTATTTATTATAAAAGGATCCAAACCAACATGGAGGTAACTGTTGACAGCCAGCACTGTGTATCTTTCTTCTCTATTTCTGACACTGTCTGTTATCTAAATAGTCTTCAGCATTTCCTGCCAGATCTCTGGTGTTTTCATGCAGGTCTCTTCTCATTAATCTTCTTCTGAATGTGTGTTTCACGAGCAAGCCGAGAGCATTTGATCCCCTCTCAGATGAATCAGCGATGACTGACAAGAGAGCAAATGAGATCTCCTATGTTTTATACGTTTGTATGTGTGTGTGTGTGTGTGTGTGTGTGTGTGTGTGTGTGTGTGTGTGTCTGTGTTACGTGTGCGTAGGAAAAGCTAATAAAAGGCTGAAGCCATGTGAGAGCGGCTATGTCTGACTCACTAATCAATGAACCTCCCTGCAGACACTTACACACAATTACACACACACACACTTGCACATGGGGCCATTCAATTAAAGACACACAGATTCAGTCACACACTGGACAGTTCGATTACAGGGGTGGCTTTGCCTTATCGCTGCCTACAATTGATGCTATTTCTTCCTCGGCAGGGACACACCAATGCAGCGCAGATGGCCACACAGATGTAAACAAGTATATACACAGCCTGGAAACAACAATGTTATGCAATCCTATGCAATGGCCCTTCAACTAATAGGCTACTAATTTTGTTAAGAACAACTCTGTTCTGTGCTGTGTTTGTGGATTGCATTTCATTGTAAGGTGTACCTACCGTAAAACTTCAATAGGGTTAGGGTCAGAGTTAGGGTTAGTCCTAATTTGATGCCTGTCCCTTTTACTGCCCAGGTGTGACTACACATTTTGACAAATAAAGGCAGGTCTTAGAAGCCTGTACTGGTTTTTATAGAAGTCCTTTGGATGTATAAAACCTCTGAAAGCCCACCAGGTTGCACACTTGAGCTAGTTCTAAGCTGCTGCGATCATGCATACAAACATAAATGTTAAAACTTTTGTCAACATGGATGTGCCACACATCGTACATTGGTTGGATTCTCCACAGTTCAATCGTCCAGTGCTTTTCCCAGAAACTATAAGCAACAAAGTATTGTTCGTTCAGATTTACCGGCATGGTAAACAAAAGACTCAAAAAAGAAGTGGTGACTCACTACCTTTGAAGTGTCTCGATTATTTACTATATATTCCTTTAGTCCGCAAGGGTCCACCCATCAAAATGGTAACTTTTTCATAAAAATGAATCCATGCTTAAGTAACTTTGGTAATCTTTGGCTATCATCTATCTCAATTCAATTCAATTCAGTTCAGCTTTATTAAGCTTTATTTAATAGTGTTGTGAATACACTTGTCTTAACATGATGTCTCGTAGCCGCCTCACTGAGCAGGAGTTGTCTCTTGCACTTTCTGTGGAGTGGTTAGCATAAGGGACCGCTCTTCAATCAACCTAGGGCAGAGCCTTGTAGTTCCAGTGACTTCATAAGGTTTTCAAGTGGGCGCCGTCATTCAGTTCAGCTCTGTACCACTTCCCCAGGCTCTTTACAGGCTTCTCAATAACAGACGGAATAGTCTCTTCGCCTATCTTAAATCTAAAGCAATCCTGGACATGTCAGGACCTTCAGAACTAGGCTCCTGGATTCTGACTGCCTAGGTGAGTTCTACCAGATCGCTGTCATTGTCAGATCATCATAGCGCCATAGGTCAGTAGTATGTAGAAGTAATCTTATGTTTAGGATCAATAAGGAAATGACAATGTATCAATAGAAAAAGCAAATAAAAAATCAGTATAAAGGGTAAAAAATCAAGTATCAAGTCTCTCTCTCTCAAATCAGTTCAGCTTTATTGGCATGAATGTAAAACAACAATATTGCCCAAGCTATAAATTACCTAAGAACAATTCTCTCTCTCTCTTTTTGTGAATGATGTTAGATGCACTGTCTCTCACAGCTAGATCAAACAAACAGTTCATAATTCATATGTTATCCGATAGCCTAATTTTTATACAATGAATATTCATACTTGTTTACATAAACAGTTTGAAAGTATCCTAGTTCCCATCTTTGCTGAGCAAGAGTTTTGTGCGAAAGGAATTAAAGGTCTGTCCCATATAAACGCCTTTTCCAATAATAAGCAGGGTGCGTTAAGGGACTGAAGCAAATAAAGGCCTGGGCAATTAATTTAAGTTCTACAGTATATTGGGTCAAGAGAGATATATTTTTTGTTTTCTGCTTTCTGAATAGATTTCTGGGATAAACTTGATTCTTCACTCTTACAGGGTTTTTCCATGAGCCTGGGCTGGTATGCTTTAGCTTAACAGGTCTGTGTTGAATAATAATGAGAAAGCTGTGTTTTTTGAAAGTCTTTCTTTCTGTTCAGCTCTCAGTAATTTTGTAGCTTTTACTTGATTCTCTGTAGTTTTGAGACTAATTTCATATAGCAGCTTTATTTTACAGCACCGAACCTTTTGAGCTGTTGCTGCTTCATATTAAAAGCTTTCCACTGGTGAGGGAAACTGAGGGAAAGGTTGTGCAGAAGCTTGTCACCAAGTTAGCCGAGCTTCATTGGCGGTGTAATTCTTCAATTAAAACCGGTCTGATCAACCAAATATGGACATATTCTGCAGTATTTGGTCAGTAGTGTGGAATACTATGAACAGAAGCAGCCACAGTGAGCTGAAAGGGGCTACACGATACAGAATCTTACTATGGTTTGTGACTAGCATATCCAAAATGTCATCAAGTAAACTTAGCCACATGCAGTGACGCTGTTCGACATTCACAGCCTGGCTAGGCATGACTAAAGCTTGATTTATACTTCTGCATCAAATCTACGGCGTAGCCCTGTACCCTACGCCCTACCCTGTACCCTACGTTGTAGCTTGACGTGTACCTCCCCAAAAATGTAATTACACGTCGTGGTGATTTGGATTGCACGAACTGTGATTTGTCGGCTGGGTAGCCTCGCATTTCCTCAGAGCTGACAGGAAGTGCCTATTCTGGAGAATGGATACTCATTACATCTGTCACTGCTGGGCAGAGTTAGCTTTTGTGTAAGCCAATAGGGTTTTTTTGGTTTGTTTTTTCAACCAGTAAATGTTCTTTTTATAGCCTTTTATAGCATGTGATTTGTATCACTTCCTGGAGTAAGATGTTTTAGTCCCTCTAAGCATTCGCTCTGGTTCTATACATTTGTACCAATGCACTTTAAAATGATATGTCCAAAGGTTAAACTAAAGTTTGTCCAGCACTGTAATGCCTTTTCATCACCCAATAGAGGAACTGACAGTGAGCAAGCAGTTAGAAGGTTTGTCAAATTTGTTTTCCCCTTTTTAATAAAAGGTATTGATTGAAATGTAATGTCGGCCTGTAATCTCAAAAACAAAATGCAACAGGAAGAAAACAGCTCAGTACAGTGAATATAGACTGAAGCTATTGTGATTGACTAGCGCATATGCCTGCTTCCTAGTGTCTAAGTGTTTAGCTTGCCACCTACAGTACTTCAACAACTTCAACTTTTAAATGAATTTTGTTGTCCTCTTCTTTTATGCTGACGAGGAAAGGCTTACCAAATATCTGATTATAAACTCTTCTTACACCTTTGGAGAACATAAATTGTGTTCAGTTCAGCCTAGATTATACAAAGCTAAGGATCTTAAAATACATTTTTGGGAATGACATCTCTGTTAAAACATCTGTCAGAGACTTGGGCTGTACAGGTGATGGCAATGTAAGGGGTACATGTACTGTATGTCCCTGAAACAGGGACAGTTGTGTAGGCAGGGTTTTATGTAGCTCATATAATGGGCTAGTTTTAGTAAAATATGAATTGTTGTCAGAATAACGCCTGGTAATGCCCAGTGATTTGCATTGTCCACATTATGTACATTTGTGCAAGTACACCATCTAAATGCCTGCGATATGCAGTAACACAGGCTTTACTACCTTGTGGACTGTTCTTCAGGGCAAATGGATGTAAAGCAGCCAGCTTAATCAATATCCATTTTATTTTCATTCCTTAAATGGCCTCTCTGAAGTCACTAAATTAGAAATTGATAGTTAGCTCCAGCAAACCCAGAACATGCAATAATAAAACTATCATCAAGTATAGTGCTCCTTGACATCTCACTGGTAAAAATATGAGAGTGGATTCCTTCTTCACATGCTTTTTGTTGAATGGTAGTTTTTCAGCAGCTATTGGTGCACCAGAGTGCTATTCATAAACTTTCCCAAATTAGGGATTTGAATCGGCACCCTTCTAGCTACAAACCTCCATGTGACAGTGATGACGTAATTTCACATAGTTGAAAGAAATTAATAAATATAACTGCCTGCTTGTGGCAAATATTATTCCTATGTAGACCATCTGCTGATTTTCTGTTTAAGAGATGCTCAAAAGGCTGAAGTGGGAAGGTTGCCATGGATCCTGGAGTGTCTGAAGATAGTGTCTGTATATCCAGACTTCTCTCCCCCACTTCTTTTCCCTTTATATCTTTCTCTGATTCACAGAAACATCACCCTGCCTGGCCAGGAGGCCTTTCTCTCCATTTTTGGTCTCTTCCTCTTTCCTTCTGACTTACTCCTCTCCTGTGTCCTTCCTCTGACATCCAGTTCAAACTTCTTCTTCTTTTTCTGTGTTGTGTGATACACACACACAGAGACACATTTTGGCATATGGTCAGCGCGTGGTTTTTACAGTGTATTGTCTAGTAGGCTGGCCTACACAGTCTGCAAATAACACAATAGATGCATTTATAACAATTTGTATGACTGTTTAGCAGTGGAATTAAAGGGCAGCCGGTCACACAAGCATGGAAGAATATGTATTGGTCATTAACCAGCTCAGGACTGATGTTGTTAGATTTTCCTTTAGCCCTTTCTGTCATTTTGGCGCATTACTCCATGACTTTTACATACAGATACATACGGACAGCTGAGGTAAAAGGACTGCTGTAAGTTCTGACAGTCTGGTTATTTGCCATCACCACAACTGTTACCAATTAAAGAGAAACAGCTTGTTAGGCCTTCCTTTAATGTGGGATGAACACATCACTTACTGTGCAGGAGCTGCTTATGACTCAGCAGGTGTTCAAATAACATGACTGGAAAGTTACATCGAATGGGAAATCAGTGCTAACATTAGCAAGCTAAGCTAACTAGCTTCATCCTTCAGAATGGTAGTCAAGCCTAGATTACTAGCTTTCACTTTGAACTTGTTCTTTTTTAAAGTGATCTCATTACACAGCTCGCACAGCACCGTCCTCCGCACATGTACAGTGCCTACACAAACTCTGGCGTGTTAATAGGCAGCCATGGTTTGTTAAATGAATGGACACCTGGATGGTGCAAGTTCTGAGTGTTAAGCGTTTCTTACATGAGAGCACGAAGTGACATACAAACAGCACAATGGTCCTCCCAAATGTTGAATGTTAATCAGGGACAGGTGCTTTATTGTTCCAAGGTTTGTAGCGCTAGCGGACTAATCGTTTTGGCCTGCCGTTAATTTTCAACTTGACCAGCGGCAGTGCTTATAGTGAGCTTTTTTAAAAATATAGCGTGTAGGAGAATCAAGCTCAGGCTTTACTACCTTGTGGCCTGGGACGCGTCAGGCACGTCCCAGGCCTTGTCAGACAGGGAGCGACACTCAGCCTGCGTACTTGCTAGGATCCATGGGGTCTCACTGTGCTACTATGTGAACAGACTCCAAGAGTAAACACTAGGTGCTTTATGGGCAGAAACCATGGCAATGGATTCTGTGCGCTACTGAATCCCTGCCGGGCACAACTGCATTTTCTTTATAGGCTATAGAAAACATAAAATCTTCTAAAAATTACTAAGAGGATTATGTTTATTTTTGGGCTTTTTGGGCTTTAATATTATACTTATTGTTATTTTCATTGTTGTAGATTATGTTCATTTCTACAGAGTGGTGTACCCATAGACATGGCATTCAGACTGCTCAGGCTACTTGTTGGTCAGTCCCAAATGTTTGTATTTTGTAATGTGGATAACTTTTATAGTGGCCAAATCTATACCTACCCATTACATAAACAAATAGGATTAGTCTACAAAAATACTGTAGCAGTCTGGTGGTTTTCGTGAACAGGGTGGCCACACTAAACAATACGTTGAAACTAGTTAGTTTGAGACTTAAGTTGTGTCGATGTTTGGTTGCACCACCGAGACGTAAGGTTCATCTTAGCTACTCTGGCATAAGTCCATACTAATCAAAACAGTGTCGCAGAAAATGACGTTTACGCATCCCATGACCAATCAGTGAACAGCACTATTCTTAACAGAGTTTATTACAGTTTTGTCATCTGTTTGTCTCTCTCTCTTTCAACGTTTGCAATACTGAAGAGGCTAACGGCTAAAAATAGCAACAAACCAACAAAAAGGGAGCTATAAAAGGAAATAATTACGAATAGGTGATAACTATGAAACCTTAATCTACAGCTAGTCTCACAGTGACATCGAGTGGCAAAACCGTTAACTACATTGTAACTTATATACGCATTGGAGCCATTATCCCCCTCATATTTAAAAATCTATGTTTTGTCTTGCTGTTATTACAACCTACCTGAAGACAGCAGTGAGGGCGCCTGCAGCAGCGGGGAGTAACTAGTTACAATTTGCAAAAATAAATAAATAACAATAAGTCATTGCCTTTTCACTTTCCTTTATTATTTATATTTTTACTCTTTAATCCAATATTTTTGATGCGCCATGACAACCACTTGTCTATTTTATGGAGGACTTTATACCTATTAAGGACTAGGTGTAAGATTTAAGTTGTAACTTTTGTCTACGTTGGATGTATTTCAGCTGGTGCAACCCTTAAAACATTAGTAGCACGTAAACCCTGACTTAAGTTAGAAATTATGTTCAAACTAGGCTAAGTTTGAACTTACACATAGTTGGTGCAACCCAGTGCTGGATTTTAGACTATGCAGGGCTTTAACTTAGTTGCTTCAGTCAACCGCTGCCATGGGAAACACAATACAATACAAATACAAAAATGGAAAACTTTTATGCAATAGCTGCAGTATCATGATAACTTATATTTCCTTGAAAAAAAAAGTAATGTGAGATCTATTTTAAAGTAGATTTTTCAATGTGAGATTCTAAACTTTTACAAGCAATGTGTGTGGGAGGGGGGCATGTCACTGTTCTTATATGTGAATGAGTGAAAAGATGACTGGAAACACCAAAGTATCATTTTACAAAACCGCCTGCAGGCTATATTTAAAGATGTTGGTGTTAATTAGAGTGGATGGTAGCTCTCCATTATCAAACACATGTTCTTGCTTTGTTTCACTCACAAGGATGTGTGTTTACAGTCATCGTCCATTGTTATGTTCCGACAGTTTGTACAGTATTATCTTTACGGGCAGTTTTTTTCCTTCTTCCTTTCCTTCCAAGGAGGCAAAATAGACATTTTATTTTTATGAAAATGTCACACTTTATTACTTTAATTGCACTTTTGCTTTGCCGTAGATCCCCTTACACACTGAAGCTCGCTGTGTGGGTGGACTGAGTGTGCATTCCTGGATTATCTGGGAAAATGTCACAGGAGACAGAGAGAGAAATGGAGAGGAGGAAACAGCGTCGGGGTTGACATTGATCTTCCTTTTATACTGATACATATTGCATGACTCACTCATTTGCACTGGGGCGTGTGCGAGTGTGGGTGTCTGCGTGTCCTGAGGTGTGTGGTCTTGTATTTTGCATTTAAGATGATTTGTAGCACAGTCTTCATCCAATTAGCTCTGAGATGCTTTGTTTAATCATCTCAAGTGTCTGTGAGTTTTTGCTGTGGCTGTGCTCTATCTTCTGCAGAAATTGGCTGGCTAGCTATCTTGTTCACTTTCTCTCAGGTAGGTAATGCAAGCCTTGTGGGTACTCAAAACAAATCCAAAATATACATGGATGTGTGTAACCCTTATGTTTTGTAATAAATGAAGAAGACAAAAGTCACTGCATTGGACTGGAATTCATGAGAATATCAGTGAGCTTACTTCAAGTATGGACGACATATCATTTCAGCACCGACATCACAATGTGCAATAGTCACATTGCAGGATGTACTATGTCAGATCAGACAAATGAACTCAAACATGTCGTGCTACAACTTTGCTGCTTGATACGAAAGGAAAACTTGCAAGGTTTTCCTTTTCCGTAACTAATGTACAAGAAAGCTCTGTCTGTTATTACATAATTTAGCTGGATTGTACTGACACTGGAAATCGTCTAGCCCAGGCTGTTTTAAGGAACGGATTGAGCTGATGACAGAAATGGCTACAGATTAATGGGGAGAGAAGATGTTTTCAAACAAGTCTGGGGCTTCTTTCTTGCCTTAATGGAGCGAATGTCCGATAAAATTTGTACTGGCACCTGGAATAATAAATAAACAATTTCAGATGTAACTCATACACTCAAGGCACTTTTCTGTTGTCTGTTGTCTTTACTTGAGTGTTTGTTTCACTGTGTCTCACGTTGAAGCCATGCTGATCGGCTGCGTGCAGCCTGGGTTAATTTAAGGGGAGGAATGTGGAGTGTTTGTGGATTACCCTTTGTTTGTTTTAATAGGATATTGTCAATTTTCAAAAAAAGAGGGAACAAAGAACATGTCTTTTTAAGGTTACGAGGTATTGAAATATCTATTCTGTTCTGGTGTCCTGTTGAAAACATCAATAAAATGTAAAAAAAAATGAATGCCATGGGGCTGGTTCGTGCTCTCATGTAAGAAACGCTAAACACTCAGAACTTGCACCATCCAGGTGTCCATTCATTTAACAAACCATGGCTGCCTATTAACACGCCAGAGTTTGTGTAGGCACTGTACATGTGCGGAGGACGGTGCTGTGCAAGCTGTGTAATGAGATCACTTTAAAAAAGAAAAACAAGTTCAAGTAGAACAACTCTCCTCTTTTCTTTGTCTGTGATGAAGTACCCTTCTCTTCTTTGCACCTACACTCTCTCTGCATCATCCCATACAGCCGAGGGAATGGCTCCCCTCATAGTCCACCAGCACTCTTAGCTTCTTCAGCCGTCCACCCACAGCCGCTGAGAGCAAGGTGTGAATTAACATCAACAGTCATTACCACTCTAGTCCTATTCTGCCTGGCCAGCATATGTGTCAGATGCTGCCTCCATATGCGTAGTGTGACCAAATTGGTGGAAAAGTTGCTTGTGAAACATTGCGCTTGAATTGTTATGGTGTGGAGATGATGGACTTGGGATGTTTACACTTTAAAAAGTTGCATTTATGAGAACTCTGGTAGTCATCCCAAGTTTAGAGATTTTGCTAACAGGGGAGAAGAATAGACAAATTCTAATAAATCCCGACAGGTTCAGAGAAAGTTGTGTGAGTCAGGCTGAATCACAGGGAAATGTGACTGCAATGATACACAAGACATTTCAAATACTGTAGTTCCACCTGGAGTTCATTTGGAAGTGAGTTTTGGAGCTGTTCTTTGATGGCAACAAGGAAAAACAAAAGCACTAGTTCTAAATCACACTCATAGAGGAAAAACTTCAGAGATTATATGGACAGATCCCAACCATAAACTGTAGAAAGACGATTATTGTTCCTGCTACATCATCCATAGGTCAATAAAGGGTATGCTTTAAAATTCGGAGCAGGATTCAATATCAATAAATCAATGAAAGTGAGATACATCTAGTTTTCATTTTATGAGACACACACTTATGCAAATGTTTTTTTCAAAGTGTACACATGTTATTTTTCAGTCACCAGGCACTAATGCTGTATAGTTTAGCCTTTTGCAATCTACTCCTGACAAGTGGCTTCCAGCTACCATCTTGCAAGTGCCTCCTCCCCACCTGCTCCCTCTGTTCTTTGTGATACCTCAAGTAGCTCTCATAAACAGTGCAAGGCATAATCACTTTTGTAAATGGTAAAGAGGTGTGGGAGGTTACCCACGGGAGGGTAAACACTGAAACCTTCTTTATGTGGTTCAATATCTCTTTCTCAGTCCCCAGACATTTAAATTGTCGCTTATCATGGTGTTTTATGTTTTATTTAGGAAAAAAAGAAAGGAAGAAGGCCTTTCAGCAAGAAAGCCGTAAAGGCAAACCTCTCCCATATGCTTTTCATTCAGCTAGCTAGAAATGTTGTTGCATTTAATGTACACTTTTAACCTGTATGATGTTTACAAGATATAAACAAGAGTGGTTTGAGTTGGAATTGACCTTTGCCCCCAGGCACCATTGATGACAATGTAGCATGACTACTTTTGATCTAATAAACATATGAGAATTAATACAAAATTATTAATTTTAATATTCAGAAAATATTAATCCATAAATCTCTCGTTTTGCGGGGCACCACCGGAGATTTAATTCACCCAGAGTCTACGGATCCTCTGGGTAGCGTTTTAATAGTTATAGAATTATTCACTAGTGATCAGTTAGTTAATAATCGCTCAATTATCTTAAATCAATCAGTCAGTCTCATATCGAAGGGGTAAATTCTCATGACAGGGATCTTGGAGTTAGACAACACACACACCATTCCTTTGATTACAGTGAACTTTATTAACTAACTAAGGTGACTATAAATGCGGTTTCATATACATCAAAGAAATAAAGAATGGCTAAACGATGAGAATGTGGGGTTCTATTGTGGGGAGGACTTGATTCACACGGCGGAAGAGAATTAATGAAAGTAGTTTGATGATACTAACTCGGTTAAATTTGTCTAGGAGTTTTAAGGACTAATGATAATGGATTAACAGACTATTGGACATCACTGATTACAGAATGCCTTGTTTTGCCTTACTGTGGGTCGGCGGCCTGCCTTAGCCGGTTGCACGGGTTCCCACACTAGCTGTCTGATTCCTAGCTTTCTGCTAGGGAATTTTCCAGGGGTTGAATGAAGAAGAACCCTCAATTGTTGACTGTCCTCGGTCTGGAAATTAGACTGTTCTTTCAGATGTCCTTTGTTACAGCTGGTGGAACCACGTGATTGGGTCGGTGGTATCAATGTAAGTTAGCTTGACAAATAAAGCTTAAAAAGAACTTGGTCGTTCTTCAATTAAACTACTGTAACTTAACGGACTGATAACTTTTAACAAAACAAAACCAAAGAAAATAAAAAGCAAGTAAAGTTGCTGGAAACGAGGGAAAAATCGAGGTTGCGGCACTTCGCGTGTGTGGCTTGAAAACGAACGGGCCTTCGTTGCGCCGGGTCGAACTTCTTAGGGCGTTGCCGGGAGAGGGCAAGATACACGAATGGCATCAGATTATGGACAAAATAAATACAGAGTGACATTTATACATTAAACGGCATTTCAGACGATGGCATGTAATACTTAATTTGTCCACTTGGGGGAGCTCGGGTTACATGACAATAGCTTTGCTTAACCCTAAAACAATGTTCTTGCTAAGGAGCTGGGGATTTAAGTTATTTAATCTTAAATTCGAGCTGGAAAATTGCTCGAGTAGTATGACATTTCTTTATCATATCCTTTCTAAAGGAAGTGTCAGAAAGTGTTGTGAATAAAGCATTGATTACAACATAAAATGAATAAAGGTCAGGGATCCTTGCTGAAAATTAAAACACTGCAGAATTAACTTAGATTCTTTTCAACAACAAATAACACCAACATGGTAACATAACTACTCAAATGGAGTGGAGAGACCTAGTCAAGTAAATAAAAGATTATTTAATTAAACAAGATAATGCTTTGAGTTTTGAGGAGACAGTACTCTTTGTTTACACAAAGAGTTCAGGGCAGTCTTTCGGGTGTCCTGGAGTTCCTCACCAATTTACAACTGGGTGTGAAGAGGAGAATATCCTTTGATGTGCAATAGTTAAACAAAGAGGTCAGTTGCCATGGTTACGTGTGTGGGGAGCAGTTTAGGGTTTCCTGCCCTCTTTCCAAAAGAGTTTTGATAGGCTGTTTGTAATCTCTGGTTAGTGTTTGGCATTTTAACAGTCAGCCACCAAGCGTTATCTGGCTGCGGCATCAGAGGTGGTAGGTTTTATGATCGAACTGTCCAGAAACTTAGGGAAAGTACTTTTCACCTCCTCCTTGGAGTCGCTTCAGCTGTCTGTTGAGGGTTGATATCCCAAATCCCCCTCCTTTTCTTTCTCCCAGGGATAAAGAAAGAATTTGGAGTAGTCCAAATTTATTTGATATAAAATGCACAAATCCACACTGTATGTTCACAACAACATACATTCATGATTATACTATTCTATTATTGCAAGCTTTCGAATTGCAGTACTTATGTCTACTATAGTGCATAATGCTCCCTTGTTTGGGATACTCATCACATCTTAGCTACTACGACGCAACTTAGGGTATAAATTTACTTGGCAACTACTTGACCTTGTTAGCAGCCAGTAGCTTCTTTTCTTGGAAGAGTTCAAAATGGAAACTGTCACGGCTGGCTCAAAACCGCAACAAAAAAGAACAGAACGATGACACAAACTGCAGGAAAGGTACCATTACTTTGAAACAACAGAAACAACTTAATATTCAAAAATGAGGTGATTGATAATCAGTAGATCAGTCATGTCAGCAGGTATGCTGAAGGAATAGTGAGTGAAGTGTTGTATGGTGAAAGAAACAAAAAATAACAAGGAGCATGGAGCATAGGGAACAGGGTTTCCCTCCTCTCTAGCCCCCAGGGCAGAACAACAGACACACACTTATAGTGGAGAACACCGGGCCCAGGTGGCTCCAACAACTGATGATTTTAACCATGCCTCCTGACATCTGCAACACAGGATACAGAGACACAGACATCCCAGCAGCCGAAAGATGGGGACGTCACAGACACTTAGACCATAAAACAGCAGGGTAGATAAAAACAGTTATTTAATAAAGAAAGTATTTACACAAGGCTAATATATCTGTAGACTTCCTTGATAGTAAAATTGGTAAGCTAGCTGTGTTTCCCTGCTAATAATGGCTTGG
Organism: Micropterus dolomieu; assembly: GCF_021292245.1. Taxonomy (NCBI): domain Eukaryota; kingdom Metazoa; phylum Chordata; class Actinopteri; order Centrarchiformes; family Centrarchidae; genus Micropterus; species Micropterus dolomieu. The sequence goes on along the minus strand of NC_060163.1, from coordinate 7,252,175 downwards.
TTTAAGCTAGTAGACCTTTAAAAAAATAGTTAGCAGTGTATGTTTATTCAGAGATTTGCCAGTTAGTGCAAATTGTTGTACACTTAGATTTAGTGGTGAAAAACACTGACTGAGGTAACTTGCAAAAAATCCAAGCAGCACCAAGGATAATGCCAGGAAAAGAATTTGTCCACATAACTATGACATTAGCGTTGTTGAGCATAAAGCATAAAGGAAATAGCTCATGCCAATTAGTTCAGTGCTCTACCTGAGCTAGCGCAATGCTCCTTCAACTAGTTTGGTAAAATGTAACATTAGCAATGTTAAAATTGTTCTTAATGAACATTTACATGTTCAGAAAGCGCCATCAGAGGGTGTTTGACGTCAAGGTTTCTCCTATCTTTGAGGTTTAAATTGTCAATAACACAAGAAAATTCAAGGGAGATGCAACCGAGTAGTCCTTCTTGCATTCCAGGTGAGGGTGAAAGAGAAAGGAGGAGAGCGCGAGAAAGCAGGTGGCCATGTTGAGCACTCCTCCTTGTCAGTAAGATGGATGTATGTGCAGCCACAGCTCAGCAACTCTACAGGCTGCTTCTCCTCTCTCCATCATCTCCGCCCTTCTGCTGTCTGAAGCACCATCCCTCTCCCTCTCTCTCACCCGCCCTCATGTTTCACCCATGAGTAGCACGACCCACTTTCACTTAGCACAGGAGGTAGTCAAAAACCCAGGCTCTCACAAATGGAGAGACACGCATGCACAGGTTTGTATTACTAGACTTGTGAGGACTTCCAATGACTGTTTCCTCTAAACCCCAATAAACAATACAAAGATGATTTATTGTTTTGTGCAAGCCATTAGTTTAGCTATGCAAATTTGACAAATGCTGTTTAATGAAAAGGATTTAAGGACTCAGATGGGCTTTGTTGGGAGTATAATTTCTTAAATAGAGAAAAGCTCACCTATAAAGTGGGTACAAGGAAGGCAATCTTGACGCCGTAAAAGACTTGGTAACGGTCTTGCCCGATACCGGGACGTAATCGATTTTTGTTGTTCTCTGTTTTCCGTCCAAAAACAGCGGTCCTTTGTTTCAAGACCGTCTGGTGGGCCACCATCTTAGTGAGGTCGGCTTTGTAGGTAAGTTTCGTTTCTGTCGTCAGATTGAAGTAGAGAAGAAGACTTTGCTTTGGCGGAGGCGGTCTTGATCGGCCTCTGCTGGCGACCCGTAGGAGCTGCACAGACATCCAGGATATGAATCGATTCACCTCTTCGGTACGAAGAGAAAGAGCCCTGTAGGATGTTCTGTTCTCAAACAGTGGCCTGTAAAGCATGGGAGTGCTTTTGGTCACAGGAATATTGACTGTTTTTATCAATATTTCACTGTTTTGGAAGCTTTATGTTATTTGGAACGTGGTTGTATGGAAAGAAAAAATGTTTTGACGATAACTCCCAATAAAAGTGAACATATAAACAGTAAATATGGCCAAAACATGGACATTCGCCTGTATATTTTTGAAAGATTGTGTACTTGTGAACTGTTGTAAATCAGTTTCTTTTGTAGTGGGACAACGGTGTGGATTTGTGCATTTTAAATGAAATAAATTTGGAGCAGGGGGGTTAAAGATCAACTTCAACAGACTGCTGAAGAGACCCCAATGGAAGGGGGGGGGGGTGAAAAGTTGCTTTCTTTAAGTGCTATGCCTGGGCAGTTGATCGTAAAACTGGCGCCTTTTTTGATTCCGAAGCTGATAACGCGGTGCCTGACTGTTAAACTGATAAAAGGGACACTAACCAGCGATTAGCATTTCTCTGAACAGCCTATAAAAACTCACACATACACACACACATGTAACCGTGGCAACTGACCTTGCTCTGTGTTTCATTACCTCAACAAAGGGATACTCCTTGTCTCACCTAAGTGTGACATAACCCAGAAAGCCGAACTTTAAATAACCAAAGACTGCAGTCTCCAAAGACCCAATGCATTTGTTGCTATCTGTTGATGATATTAGTGCTGAAAAGTTACTTTTGCAGTGTTTTTTTATTTTCAGCGAGATTAAGGACACTCTTTAGAAATGATGATAAAGAAATGTCTTACTATACTCTTAATCGCCAGCTTGAATTTAAGGCTGAATAACTAAATTCCCCAGTTCCTAAGGAGAGATGGTTTTGGGTTAATATAAGCTTTCCTCATGTAACCTGAGCTCCCCCAAGTTGACGAAATAAGTATTACATACCATCGTCAGAAATGCCGTTAATGTATAAATGTCACCCACTTATCCTGACCAATAATGTGACAATTGTTTCCTGTTACCAAATGCTTAACTTAGAACGGTACAACTGTTTGACCATTGAGGTTTGATTGTGGAAAATATTTGATTATAATACGCGCAAATAGATTTCTTTTCTTTTAGACATTAAGTT
>NC_060163.1:7202463-7249754 GCF_021292245.1 Micropterus dolomieu | reverse complement strand
GTTACCTGATTACGTTTGCCTCTATTTGAGTAGTTATGTTAACATGTTGTTGCTATCTGTTGTTGATATTAGTGCTGAAAAGAATCTAAATAAGTTACTTTTGCAGTGTTTTTATTTTCAGCAAGACACTCCCTCATCTAATGTAATCAATGCTTGTTCATAATACTTTCCCACAAAATTCCTTTAGAAATGATGATAAAGAAATGTCTTACTATACTCTTAATCGCCAGCTTGAAGTTAAGGATGAATAACTATTTCCCGGTTCCGAAGGAGAGATGATCTTGAATTAATCTAAGCTTTCCTCATGTAACCTGAGCTCCTGAGTGGACGAAATAAGTATTACATGCCCTCGTTGGAAATGCCGTTAAATGTATAATTATCCTGACCAATAATGTGAAAATTGTTTCCTGTTACCAAATGCTTAACTTAGAACAGTACAACCGTTTGACCATTGAGGTTCGATTGTGGAAAATATTTGATTATAATACGCGCAAATAGATTTCTTTTCTTTTAGACATTAAGTTTAGAAAGGCAGTCCATCGGGAAACCTGAAACGCCCTCTGGGGAACCACGTCCCAGACAACAAAAGCGCGACACGCGAGGTCGCTCTCTCTGCTCTGGACTGGACTAATTCAGGAACAACCAAGTTCCCTTTTTAAGCTTTTTCCTCGAGCCAACTTCACCGAGGTCAGACCAAGCCACGTGGTCTCGCCAGTGGCAACGAAGGAAACCTGAAAACAGCCGAATTGCCAGACGGAAGACGGCCACCCTTGAGGTTTTTTTTCTTCAGTCAGACACGGAGAATCCCGGAGAATCCCTAGCAAAAAGCCAGGATCGGACAGTGGGACCCGTGCAACAGGCCAAAGCAGGCCGTCGACAAGCCGTAATACCTAACAAACTGTGGTCAGGGATGTCCGGTAATGTTAATATTTCCCTTTTAACTCCTAAACTCATAGCTTACTTTTATTAGTTCTCCTCCGTATGAGTCAAATGCTTCCCACAATTGAACCTCCATTTCTCATCGTTCAGCCATTGTTTATTTTCCCTGTATTTAACCACTCTTTTATATCGCATTAGTTAGTTAATAAATTCACTGTAATATAATCAAGAACTGTGTGTGTTGACTATTTCCACGTCCCTGCCAAGAGAATTGACCCTTTAGATATGAGACTGACTGATTGATTTAAGATAATTTAACGATTATTAACTAACTGATCACTAGTAATAATTGTATAATTATTAAATGCTACCTAGATGTCCGGAGACTCTAGGATTATAACAACGCCGGTGGTGCCCCGAAACGAGAAATATTTTTTTGATTTTATGAATATTAAAATTCATAATTGGGTATTAATTCTAATAAATTTATTAAAATTCATAACTAATTTAGCCATGCTACACTTTTCATCAAATTTAAAATTACAGTTGTATTCCAGGTGTATTAGAAGATATTCAGGTGCATTATAATCTACCTTATGATGGTTTTGATGGTTTATTGCTTTAAAATATAGCTTTTTTTACCAGGCGAGGATGAAAATATCATAATTTTTCTGTATTTCATCTACATGTAGTCTGTAATGTTAAAATAAATATGTTAATGTACAATGGATTTATATTCCTTAGCTTCTGACCTTTCAAAGGAGACCAGAATTATGCATCTAGGCCTAATGGTTGAGGAGATGTTACTGATTTATTTTGGGGATGTTATTTTGGGCATTTATCCTGGAAATAGGTGCCAGGGTCCAAGTGGTTAAACGAATGTGTTGGCAAAATATTTCCCCTAAACACATCCAGCAGCAATGGTCATTTGTCAGGAGTCTTATTTCTAGCCACTGTTTCAAGTTTAAGCTGTTTTTTGCTGCCTTCTGCTGCTGGAAATAAGCCTGGTGAGAGAGGTGAGATTGAACCAAACAGTGAAGTTGTCACTAAAACACTGTAGCCCTGAGGGGAACTGCTGTCATGTGGTAGGCACCTTGGAGTCAGGATGTGTTTAGCCTAGCTTAGTATAAACTGGAAGCAGGTTGTGCAGAAGAACATCTTTTATATTACAGTATCTGGTGTTTCATCAAATCTATTAAAATAAAAAATAAAATGAGTAATATCAAAAATGCGTTTGTTCTTTGAAACGTGACGGGGCCTAATATGAGGGGAGAAAATAACAAAACTAGTATTATAAAGTTGTACAATAAGTTGCCGGGACTTAACAGTGAGAACATGTGACATACAGTATGTGTCCTTTAATCCCAACCTGGTATTGATGTTCAGCTAGATGATCTGAACAGGTACAGCCTGGAAAATGACCATAGATATATCCATGTTTCTATCCTTGTGAAGACATTTGCCCCACACAGACATACAAGAGCACACACATACACACACATACACACACACACAGAAACATCCACAAACAGCAGGTGTTTTATTTGCTGGTCACACAACAGCATCTCAAAGTTATTAACTTCCTCATTTTGTCTATGGCAAAATAATTGGCTTTGGGAATAGATTTCTGATAGATTTAGACAAAGCCAATACAAAAAGAAGAACACAATATGTGTTCTTTTTGTCTATGTTTGTGTGTGTGCGTGTATTACAGAGAGAGTTCACACAATCTGCGGTAATTGATGAGTCATACAGGGGACCAGCTGATGGACAAATGGGCTGCGTGTTTTTTTTTCTCATACACAGAAATTTGGTGCTGCGCATCACTTTCCAGATGTCACGAATGATTCATTATAATGGTTGTGGTGTGCTTGAGTGGTGTGTAAAAAGAGAGAAACAGCAGGGACGAAGGTCGAGAAAGGGAAATAACTGCACATATATCCGTTCACCTCGCCCCTCTTAATGTAACGTATTATGAAAGTGGGAAATCAGCCACAGGACTGAAGATTGTGTCGTGGTGTGTGTGCGTGTCCAGGGTGTGATAAGGAACATCACTCTATATGCTCAGTATGCTTCCCTCTGTTAAATGTCTGCAGTCACAGCTGCAGGTGAGGATTGACAGATTCCACTACCTCTTCATGTTTGTGTTCATCTATCCAACTGGAAAACACAATTTACGGGTCTGAGAAAAAGAAATGCCAGGCAGCATTTACACTCTACTTGACCTCTTAACAGAGACGTCCAAAGAAATACATAGATACAATTTGTTGTCACATTTTTCATCTGGTCTTGAAGCCATTCCACATGCGATGTCTGTGACACTTGTCGGGTTTCTGTCCAGGCCATTCTATGTGAACTATATGGCATCAAAATGGACAATCTAGGGCAATATATAGAAATGGATTTTCATAATGGAGACACAAAGAAAGTCCTTTGTTGATGAAAAGGTAATAGCAACAGAAATGCATTTGCTGAAAAATTTATGAAACAGCAACCTTTGTAGTCAAAGGCTGTCCATCTGCTACATCCCAGAAATGTCCTTTGTGCTGTGGCTCAGATGAAAGCACCCATCACGGTTGTCTGGCCACGAGAATGTACATTATTGCAAAATGCAATTTTTTTAAAGCATGAAAGTGAGTCATTGCCTTTTTGCAAAAAGAAACGTGTGGAGAAACACCAGTGCTGATCCAGTAATAATAATTTATATATTGAATTAATATAATATATTTTAAAAGCCCACAAAGAAATGAATCTAAATGTTTGTTTTTTACAACGAATGTTACTCTTCACTCTTATTGTTCTTATCAACTTTGCTTTTTTTTTTTCAGCTAAGGCAAGCAGCTTTTTTCAGTGAAAATGCTCAGTACACTGTACTTGAACCAAACGGCAGAAAGACAAAGTTAGCAAATAGCTGGTGAACAAAGTGGAGCATTTAGCAGCTAAAAAAACAGATTTTCAGGAAATATTCAGGAGTTGGTGGAGGCCAAAACAGAGCAAGAAGAAGGGTGAATGCCGGACTCACCCAACCGTAGGTGGTCACAAACACGACTCCCAATCAATGCTTATATTGATCTGTATCTGATGGATGTGTAATGAGGCAACTATTTGCTAAATCTCTTGCTATAACAACTTTTATGCAGAAAGGTGGTAATGTGTCAATGTTATGTTTACAGCTTGTTGCACTGCCCCAAAGTGGCCAGGAAAATCTATTAAAGCAGGTTTAATCTATCATGTTCATTTTCTATAATAGTTTTGGTGGAATTTGGTGTCTCATAAAAAGAGATTTTCAGCCACTGAATATTATTCCACTTACTAACGAGAATGACCTATTATGAGAACTAATTCTGGGTTTTATGTCAATTTAACCCAATCTCCTAAACCCAACAGATTTGTATACAATATTAGAAACAACTTCAGTCTCTTTGATTTGTTATGAGTTCTTATTATTTGACTTTTAGGATAATGCTAGTTTTACGATGAATTACCATGATTTATAGTAAAGCAGCATGAACAGCTGTACACTGGGGAAAGAGGTAACCGTGGTGTCAATCCCCTTGTGAAACACCAGCTGAGATTACTCACTCTTAAAATACTGTTTCAGGTTACTACTTCCTGCCTTTCAGGGCCTTTACGATTTGCTTCACTGTGTCGCCTTAGTGAACCTCACTGACTGAGCTGCTGTAACAGAGATCATTTTGTGAATTGCCTGACAAACATTGCTCTGCTCTGTTCAGTATGTCAGGTGTAGAAGGTCAACAAATCTGCCCTGCCCAGCAATGCTGAGGGACCTGCTCTTTCAAAATATAGAGTGTTTGAATCAGTCTCCCTGTAAAAGCTTGCCAAATGTGTTATTGATTTAGTAATGCATCATGGGTCTGTCTTTTTCCTCTCCTCCTCTCACTCTGTTTTTCTCTTGCCCACTCTTGCTCTTGCTCTCTTCATCTTGCAAAGGAAATTCAAAGAATTCAGCTAATTACACCACCATTAGGATTGATGCAACTGAACTGGATAATAAATCCAGTTTGTCTTCTTTGTCAGCATATCATTTCAATAAAAAATGGCTGCAGAAATAATCAGAACAGACCTTTAAAGGTGGTTTATTTTATGGTAATTAAGTTTTATGGTTATGTTTTGTTAGACTTCCTGAATTCCTTTTCACAGTATTGTACACACTAGACAACAACAGCACACAGTAATAACATACAATGACAGAAAATACCACACACTCAGGCCACTTCAGCGAGACCTGTTATTTGAGGCGGCTATGGATCTTGCCCAAGCGAGCCCATCTGCACCTCAGTGCTCTGCACCTGTGCCTGGAGGACATTATATTCGGTGGAGTCTCAATAAATACATACACCTTCGTTTGAGACACTCTCTTATTTGCTGCTTTTGAAAAGTGTTATTTGTAGGCAGGAAGCACCAAGCCTGGTTGGAAATACTGTCATGCTGGACAAGACGGGTTTCATACAGTGTTTCCATTTCCACACATCAAAATAAACAAGCATGCTCCCCAACACAAGTAACTTTCCCTTTCCTTTTTTTAATGCAATTTGGACACAGATAGATTGACCTCTTTTGAGTTGTAAGTTACTTTAAAGCGCACCAAAGTCACACGTGCATTGCCATTTTCAACCCTATTGCCTAGGTCTGGGTAATTACTCGAAAAGTAGGCTAGTAGCCTATAGTAGTTTTCCCATGTCGGTTATTTCAGTTTTTTAATCCTGTTTATATTTCCCCACTGTGTGTGTTCATGTACTTTCCCCTTAAAAACATACTATCCGCCTCGTCCAGTCCTGCTCAGCTTCCAGACCGGAGTCTGAAGCACAGCGAGACGTTAGCTAACGCTAATCGCCTTCACTCTCCAACAGAAACAAGAGACAGACTTTTAACTGACACACTGTGACCTACCTTATTTAAAATAGATAACTTGTGCAGCTCTTTTAACAGCACCTGTCTCGTAAATGTCCTTTGCTAGCCAAACGTTGAGTGTTGCCATGCACGTGTGTGAGTGACCATCAATAGTTGCGCATTGATAGTAATGACTGTGTGAAATTTTAGTAGCGGTGCTTATTCATTCAGCAGCAGGGGTGCGCCCAATATCGGGGGAACAATTCTATGTTATGTGCAAGAAACTCTGACATGCTACACGCCCACCCACCACCCGGCATTCACATCCTTACTTTCCACCTCTCTATTTACAGACTAGTTCCTGCGTACTTCCTGTGTTGGCATGGAACATTAGAGCTGGATGTAATTTTGAGGTGCTGAATCATCAAATATGTAAATAATACCTAGGATCCCGGACTAGCTGTTTGGTATTAGCTGCTACGTTCATGCTTCACTATCAGTGGCTCATTCGCCAGCTGTTTGGCTACCAGCTGGTTAGTAACATCCAGTCATATTCATACAGGTGTCCAACAACATGACCATTAAAACTACTACTTTGCCAATCCATTGTTGTTGCCACAGCTCCAGGCACAACCTCAAACGCCTCCTTGTGTGCTCGGTTTTTGGTATTGTTCATTTAGCTAAGATTTAACATTTATGTATCTAATTCTTAACAGGCCATTAGCTCTCTCAGCAGAATCTCTGCAGCTGCTTAGATTCTTTGAGAGCCTTCTCAAAGAGCAGAACCTTTTCTGTAAGATCTAATTGCGGAACCATTCACTGTAATTGGTCAATTCCTTGACATAAGTGTCTGACTCAGCTGACATATGCTGCTAATTGGTAATTTAACCTAATGTGCCACACCTTTGTAACAGTGTTTACAATCGTAATGAAGTTATTCAAAATTAAAGTCCTTTTCCAGACGGTGATTCGATTTTGTTGTTTTCCTTCTCCATGCTGTTTGTTTGCTTTGCAGCATCACATTACTGCAACATTTGTTTCTGTGTCCTCAGATATACCAACCTGACAGCTGTGCTTTCTTCACACATCAGAAGTATTCGCCTTTCCATCATTTTGATCAAATTTGTAATTGCCTTTACACAGTGCAGCAAAGGGATGACAAGGGAGATTATAGATAGCGAAGGGCTTTCTGGTGACTCATCCCTGGATTCCAGGAGTGTTGTTTTCCCCCCCTCAGCTGTCTCATCCTCTCCCGGGTTTCTACATTGATGATCAACAGAACAGGCTAATTTCTCATTCCACCATCCTCCTTAGTCATTACTTTTATCTCACCATCCCTCCTTTTCTCTCACTCCCCATGTCTTCTCCCCAGCATCCCCATGTCCTCTGTAAAGCCCGCTCTTTTACCATATCCTCCAAAGTCTGGTGGTCTATCTGCCCAGGATAAATAGTTTCAAAGGGTGCAGAATGACTCAGAACATGTTTCTCCTGGAGGTCACTGTTAATGCATACCAATGGTAGTGAGGCCAGATGGCCAGTGTCTGGGCAGGGAGGATGACACAAGGGCAACAGCGGTACATGAAACCAGCAGACAGCCTTGCTTTTCCTGCTGTCAGTGAGGGTAGAGAGAAAGGAAAGAACAACATATTCTATAATAGAGCAAAGGTAAAATAGAGGTAAATAAAAAGGAATACAATTGCTATTTCACAAAATACATTTTATGTACCACAGACATCACTTCTTTTCATTCTATAGCCTCCCACCATCTCTTGAACATAATTTACCGCACTTTATTTGTCGCACGCGAGTAGTGTTTTGATAATAAAAGCATTTAGGTTTCTTCAGTTTAAATATTACCCTATAACTACATTAGTGCTTGCTTACTAATTACAATGTACAGTTGTTGACTGTCAGTATATTAAGTTCCACATACAATTTTTCGACACCCTGCTGTGTCTACACTTGGCAGTGTTCACAACACATCTTTAAAGCTACATTGTCTAAGATTTCGCCATAAACATTCAAAAAATGAATGTAGTTTCAGCTGGGAGATGTTAATAAACAAAATAAGCTCACAAAATGTCAAATGATAAATGCTTACACCTATGTTCCTTATCAAACAAATAAAAAGCAACTGTACACCATTTCTAGAATTAACTCTGTAAAACACACTTCATTCTAAATCAACAGAAACATTTGTGTTTGTTTCATCCTTCTGCCATCCGAGTAGCCATTTCTTATTTCTCCACTTTGCAAATGCAAAGTTTTCATGATTGTATTTGGAAATTCTATCCCAGTGGTTCTTAACCTGGGGGTTGGGACCCCCCTGGGGGTCGCGAGAATACTACTAGACACAAAAACAGAAAAAAACAAACAAAAACAACTTACAAATAACTAGACAGACTATAGTTGTGAATGGAATCACATTGGGTGGACACTGTAAATATTTTGCCCTGTTTAATCCAGTAGGTGGCGGTAATGCCAACCGTTATAAAACGCCAAAGAAGAATAAGAACTTAAAAACGACAACGATAAGCTAGCTAGCTAACATTGATCCCATTAAGTATGTATATATGATTTATTCTTTTCATTTTTAATTGGGAATCCAAAATCGAAAAAAAACAAAAAAAAACAATAAATTATGGATGGATGGATAAATGATGTCGTTATCCATTCTATGAATGCAACACACACACAAAAAAAACCAACAGCTTGTTTTTGTACTTGAAATGTAAATGGTGCCACACACCGAATTTGATTTTGTTATTTAACGAGACCAGTTTTACTGAAATATTTACAATTCCATTTTATTAATTTATTTTCATATTATTACCTAGTATTCAAGGGAGATACATCCATGTCAGGCTTTATTGCTAAAGTGCCATGGTGCGTGAAAAAAGGCAACAGGATCATCATTGCACATGCACCAGGTTACAGGACTGATTCCATCCATCATCAAACGCTTATCCTGCATACAGGGTCACAGGGGGCTGGAGCCAATCCCAGCTGACATCGGGCGAAAGTCGGAGTACACCCTGGACAGGTCACCTGTCCATCGCAGGGCCACACAAAAACAGTCACACTCACATTCACAACTAAGGACAATTTAGGGTCACCAATAAACCTAGCCTGCATGTCTTTGGATGGTGGGAGGAAGCCGGAGCATCTGGAGAGAACCCACACAGACACGGGGAGAACATGCAAACTCCACACAGAAAGGCCGGGGCAACCGGGACCTTCTTGCTAATGGATTGGATTGATTAACAATAACAAATATGAAATCAGTTTCATGAAAATGCCCTTGATCCATTTTACATAATTGATTATCGACTTTGTATCTATACAACTGACATTAGGTTAATTGGAAAATTTTTTTCTCTAGAATAACTTTCCTTGAGTGAAGCGTTACTTGTTCACTTATTATCTTTGTGTCTAGGCCCGTATCCTAGGCTACAACTGATGCAGATATTTTGATTTGTCCTACATGGATACACAGCTGGGGCGGCACGGTGGTGCAGTGGTTAGCACTGTCGCTTCACAGCAAGAAGGTCATGGGTTCAAACCTCCGTTGCCCTCCGGCCTTTAAAAAGTTACCTGAAACAACTTAAGTGAGTGAAGTTCCTGGTTGGTTTGCTTCGACTGTCTTTGCTGTTATTAATAAAAAAGAGGAACACGCTTGATCTGGAAATAGCTCACATATGATGGGTAAGGATTTGTGAGAGTTTAAATATATTGAATTCCAACCCCATGTGATTATGCACTAAGGTGAGTTTAATGCACTGGACCAATTTCATACAATTGACATTTAACATGAGACACTGATGTTCATGTGCCTTGGCAAAAGTAGCAAAGCGCAAGAGCAATTTCTGGTCTCACTGCGTCTGAAAATGGTTGGTATTGGTAGAAGACATGTATGTTGTTCACACTCCTCTCATTACTCTTAATAAATGCAACCCCCCGCCTACTACTGCCTTCTAATGTAATCTTGCTTTAGTATACTTCAACCAGTTCCCCTTGAGGAGCAGATTCTTGATTTGGAATCTGCAGTATGATTTTCCAATTTGGCATGATTAAAAAATAAAAGGAATCTCTGCAGTATCCAGGTCCCTGTGCCACCTGCCTCTGTTATGCATGCTTGACTCCACTCCAAATTGAAAACAGCTTTTGTATCATAATATTTCATTACCACCTCAATGGCAGTTCATAACAAGAAATGCAGGTTTGTCAGCCACTGGAACTTTTAACAACCCACCAGCCTTCTCCTCTGCATATTTCATTCAATGGAAATGAACAAGAGCTGAGGAGTGAGCCAGCACAGCTAGAAAACTAATCACAGCTATTTCTTTCTCACTCTCCAAGACACTCAGTATACACCAAACACAGTACGAACCAAATGCCCCATAAAAAATACAATTTCCTGTCACTCTCAGTGAGCAGTGGTTAACTATATTGCATTCTCCAACACATTTTGCTTTACTCAATTTGACATCTGCGCTACAATCATCAATGGACTGTGGTGAAAAAAGGTGATTTAAAGGCAACTTTGCCACGTCAGTGTAAAAAAACCTATTTGTGTTGTTTCAACTTTTATTTGAATTTGCAGGATTTCCTCTCAGGATCTTTTGTACGCATAAAAATAGGCTGGATTGAAACACACTTTAGGCTATGACACATGAGGTGTGTCATGAGAAACAGGGTCAGATGAGTCAATTTTGTATCTGGTGACTAATAAAGTCTCTTCCTTACATCACTTTTCTTCTTCTGTCCATATGCGGCTCTCTCTCGCTTCCCCGCATGTACACGCGTTTTACTCTCTCTCTCTCTCTCTCTCTCTCTCACTCTCTCCCTTCTTTGATGCGGTCCACACCTCACGTTCATCATGACAGAAGCGGGTACAAAAATTGTTAAATACAGTGCCTCTAATTTTTAAAGGAGCTTTTAGACACATTTGAGGCTAGACTAAACAGATGTGCAAAAATGGGTTATTAAGGAGAGGGCCATTTAAAACAACAGGTCAATAACTCAATAACTGGAGCCAACCGGCAGCGCTTGTAGAAGCAGCAGCCGGTGGCTCCTTTAAACTTCGCTACACTTTTGTTTTTTATCTGTTTTTTTCCGGCTTTATTGCCAAAACATGCGTTACCTCTGACATAAATACAGTCATTGGAAGATGATTTTTTTAAATTAAAGAGCAGCAGACCACGATTCACCCGGCCCAAACAATGGGACCAGGCGCCACGGTGGGTGCGGTGATCGCTCAGAGGAGAGGAAAGAGAGCCAGGAGAGGAGCCAGGCTGGCCCAGCTTGGACTTAATTCTGCTTCTAAAGAGCAGAATTAAGAGGACTCATGTTGAGCAAGCAATGGAATTCAGAGACTATTCAAATTCAAATCAGCTTTATTGGCATGAATGTATAACAACAATATTGCTGAAGCTACATATAACTGACCCTTTGCTAAGCCACACCCCAAATACACAGCTGGCCAATCACAGCTCAGTATAGGACTCTAACTGAAGTCCAACACTTTCACGGCTGGGCTCCATTTTCTCTAATGCAAAAAGAGTAATTTCTAGCCATTTTCTGGTCATTTTAGTTAGCCAACGCTAGCTAACTTCCTACTGAAGGGAACGTAATAAAGCCCTACTGTTCTGCTTTTTAATGATTGTAATAATGACTAGAGGCCTCCCAGCTTTACAGGAACAGTGTTGATCGTTCATATCTTTGTCTTTTGTCTCAATCGTCGGGGGATGCGGTGGTTCACTTGTACTGTGAGATCGAAAGGTTTTAGCTTCTATCTTTAATTTTTTTCACGTCCATTTGAGTCAGTTTGACAGCCTGAATACAACCTTCCATTCTATAATGCAACTGCAAAACTGTCTGCTACTTCCTGAGATCGCTTTTTCCAACAACTTTGACAATATTTCTCCAGAGAGTGCAGTAATAGACAGTGGCAGCGCCGACAGTTTGTCGGACTTAGCAAAAGTAACTAAGGGGGTCGGGGCTTAGCAAAGGGTCAATTATTGTGCCCATGTCATTACAGAGACCTGCCCCATCAACATCCCAGATCAAGCACTCGGCATGTGGTCCATGTTCCGAGCTGTCAACGACAAGACTCCAGCAAGATGAGGAAGTGGAGAAGTGAAGAGGAAGTGGACGTTTTACATCGATAATGCTTGGTGCTCAAACGCAGTCAAGATGGACTCTGTTTCCCAAATGTTTATTGTGAACATGAAATGAATGTTCGGGGTGTATACATGTATGTATATATGTATATAAATAACTGTATTGTTTTATTTTATATGTTACCATATTTTAACATAGGCCTACACTTAATTATATGTTGTGTGTGTAGCATGAAAGAACTACAAATTTTGTTTCGTTATGCAGCCGTGTGCTGTATAATGACTAATAAACAACAAACGGTTCAGTCAATGCACATATTATAGTCATATTACACCTATGTCTCCTTTGCAGTTGTGAGACTGCCAAGATGTTGAGTAGTATAAGTAGTCCTGCTGCTTCTGGCTGGTAAAAGATTTGCATTGGTTTTTGAAGCTTGGTGCTGCCAAAGCTTCTGTGTGGAATTATAAATGAACTACCAAACATCCAATTTATTCCTCACCGAGGATCATTTTCTGCAGTGGAAATGTTGACAGTGAAAAATGATTGTGTCTCTATACTGATAATGGATCAATTTCTGGTGGGATAGTTTCTTCCTGCAACCGAAAAGCAGATTATAAAAATTACAGAAAATCTTGCAGACAAAACCTAGACTTAGGCTTCACATTGATCATACTATACGTAAAGCCTATATTAATTCATTTACAGCTTCTGCCTACGCTACATCTCAATCCCCTTTTCATAAACTAAGACAGTTGTTTTTCAGCTTTGCATTATTCTTATAATCCACTGGGATTTAAAACTTTTTAAATATGATTTTTAAATGAAATTTTTAGCACACAAAAGCACAAGTCCTCATGCATATATAGGGGATACAGATGGGTACATTGAGGTGCTGCTCACTTGCATTCTCGTCTGAACTGTTTTTGGCTCTTACCTCTTTGTAACATTGCTGACACTCTATTTTTACGGTTCCATTTTACTTTTTGATACATTTCACTTACATTCATAATGGAATGGAAGCTTTTGCTACAGTGCTCTGGCTCAGAACATCAGCTACATGACAAAAATCTCTCCACGTTTACAATACCAAAAGCAGAGGCAAACACATTTGGGACCCCCTAGCTAACACCTTTCTCACTCTGTACAGACGGTCGGCTCTCCATTATGTTGAGCTGATGACAGCTACAGCCAAATTGAATGAAAATCTGCTGTTAGAGTGCTTGCCAGGTACCTATTCGCAATGGCTCTCATTCACTGCTAAATGCATTCTCTCCCAGTGAGGGATGATGACGGAGAGAGATGAGGTGATTTTTCTCCATCATGCTGTCATGATATCCAGAGGAACCCGCAGGGGGGCTGCCCCAGGAGTTGCATGCTGGCTGTAACTGCCCTCCTCATGGATGCACAAGATCAGTCATGTCCCCTGAAATACCTTGGACCTCCCCTGGATGTCATTCATGTTGTGCGAGCGAGTGAGTATCGATTTACCTGACGGGCCTCCAAAGTATTCATTGTAAAAAATAGATTTTTTATGGGGTTTTGTGTCAGTCTATATTTCCTCCTTCATCTTAATTTTCTCTTCTACTATGTCTCTAGTTTTGTCTTGTTCTTATTAGAGGGCAATCAGGAAATTGATGTTCTTGTTAAATAAGATTATATTTTCTCTGAAGTCCAAGTAATGCCTGAAAGAGAGCTGTTGATGAAAGTGTCGCTCTCTCTCTCAGTTCACTTCATTTCAATTCAATTTGCTTTATTGTCAAAGAACAATATTGCCAAAGCTTGAAAGTTTATACAAAAGAAAAATTCATTTCATGCAGTTTATTAAATAAATAAAGTGTGTGTTTGTGTTTAAATAAAAAAATGAATTAAAAAATAAAATTAATTAAACTTTTTAAAAAATAGTAAGCGTGCACACACACACACAATAACTGCACACCATAGGCCCGTAGTATGTAGAAGTAATTTTATGTTTAGGAGCTCTCTCTCTCTCTCTCTGTAAAGGTGTATGTGTCCTATGTGTCCAACAGTTGAGGCAAGGCTTTTGTTACAGCCGGAGCCGGACTGAGCTCAGCAGGGAGGCATTTATTTTCAATGGGTAAGCACTAGTGATGGGGATTTTTTTTTTTTGGATATCCTATATTATTGCTACTGCCTTTTCTGTGAGTGATTAGCCTGAAGTGATTCAAACCTGCACAGCTGAGCACGCACGTCTTTTAACTGCTATCTCACTGACAGGAGAGACACATCTTGATTCTAGTTTGCGCTACCATAAGCGTTTACACTAGGCTGCAACTATGAAAGCACCATGTGCTATTATCAAAACAAATCGAACACACTTGCAACATACACAGAGATGATTCTACAATCTCCATTAACAAAAAGAAATTAAACAGATATCCATGGCAGGAGTGACATTTAAAGACAATGAACAGCGCAAAACTGAAAAAAAAAACAGATTCACAACACAACATAACAAAACAACCGGCCTACATGAAACTTTAAATTGAACTCACAGTTAAAAGAGCTGAAGATGCCACTTGTGACCTCACTGGAACGTTGAACAAGTCTCGCCTTTCATGCGTGAAGCATTTTTGAGTGGAGAACAAATTTTCACAGGTCACGAGAGAAGCACCAAATACCAAGGCCAGTTTGAGTGCCGACGACAGAGTGGGCATTACCTTAAGCATTTTGTGATGTTTGGACAACGATGTTAGCGTCCACGGAGCCTTGAACTAGCCGGCTTTCCTTATCTTGCTGTATGAGGTCAGCAGACTCATTTATTGATGTGTGGATGTAGCAGAATTTAAGATACAGTCACTTTTCAGAGTTTCAGAGTTAGGGTTTAATGAACTATTTGTAAATGTACATTTTTATTATTCCTCACTTACGTGTGAATTTAATCAAACTTGTATTATTTTGTAAATTATATCATCATATCAATTTGTTGTGGCATAAAAGACTTTTGTGGGGTGCATTTCCCCCTAATACCCCCCCAATACCGCCGACTCTGGTTACGGCCCCTCCCTTTCTGCCTGCTGTGGATTCATTGGCCATTTCCTGCAGGAGCTGGCAGTTTGGGAGGGCTCTGTATAGAAATAAATATACTTTCTGGTTACAGTTCTATGGCCACATGAATCATTTAGGTAAAAAATATGCTGTATACAGAGAAGAGACATTCGTTTCATTGTTTTAATGTAAGTATGCAATTGTGTTAGGCTGTAATGTAACGTCCTCTGCAACTGATACTTGTTTATATCAAATACTGATACTAGAATGCTCATTCCCATCAGCTGCCGCCCTGTGAAGAGTAAAAAGAAAACGCCTCCAGCCTCTCAAAATGTCTGCAAATCAGCAGGTGTGTTTTCAGGCTCATATAAAAGATGTAAATGAAAATACTTAATCTGTGGTAATCCTTTCTCCTTAGCTTCTAGTGGGCTCCAGTTGTAAATATATATTTAAATTTTCCCAACATGTGGTAGGAAGCACACATTGTATATATTTCCGCCTGATGCACGGGGCTAAACTGGAACAACTATAAAAACTGCGTCAGGGGACCATATGCTTTTTACAGCATGTCCTTGAGCTCTGTCCTTTGCCACCGGCTCCACAAGAATTAATCAATATTCCAAAGGCTACCTGCAAGACATGCATGGCACTGTGGTATCCAATATTTGTGCATTTGACTCATAACAGTTCAAAATAGCACTGTAGCAGCAAATCATCGCAGCATTATTGTTCGGACACCACAGCACTTCATGTGTTTGAATGTGTTAAGGCCGTGTACTGTATAAAAGAAGTGGACATAGCCACCATGATGTCACCTATTGGTTTGTGAACTACTCTTCTGAAGCCTTGAGTTTGGCCTTTTGGCTGTCGATATCGTGGTGTTTTGGAACCAGAAGTGACTGTATTTGGACAAGAGAGTGGAGCCGGGGAGGGATACGCATTGCTAAACCTGACAGATCACCATGGTAGCTACTTGTCAATCACAAGGCAGCCACGCCCTAAAGCATTCCCTGCTTTATCATCTATTTTCCTCAAAATGGGAACATAATTTAAAAACTGAATCCCTGCCCTTGTCCAATTTGCATTGCTTAATATTGGAATGATAATAGTTTTGCGTTGCTGTTATTGTTGGATGGTTTGCGTTTTTATTAATGGACAAGTGTTAGTGATTAAAGGAATAGCTTAACATTCTGGGAAATATGCTTATTTGCTTTCTTACAGAGACTTAGAAGACTTAGAAAATCCCTGTCAAATTCCTGTTTGTACATTCACTAAGGGGCTGGAGTCAAGGGGAAGTTAGCCTAGCTTAGCATAAAGATGGGAAGCAGGAGGAAACAGCTATCAAAAGTGAAAATATATACTCTTGGTATGCCTTGTCAAATACTTGAAAGCACAACAGTGACATATTAGACATATTAGCAAAGAATGCTAGTCACACATCCTAGCTGACACAAAGCAACATCAGCGTTTATTTAGAGTTTGGAGCATTTATTGTGTCCATCCAACAAGTCCAATATTTACTCTCTTCACTGTGTGCCCCACTAACTCCTGAGGAAAATATGTCTCTTTAGCTGCTAAATGCCCCACTAGTTCACTATCTAGTTGCTAACTTTAACACGTAGTGCAATTTTTTACTGCTATTGTTTTCATTTTTTTTAGCAATTTTTCACTGAACAGTCAAAACAGTAAAGTTGCAGGCCATAAAATCAAAACATGAGCTGAAAGAGGCTAAAATGTTTTATAGAGTCGAGAGGAACTGCAGCGTCAGCTGATACGTTCTTTGTGGGTTTGTCACTACAAGTGACACCTTTCTTATTTCACTGAATTCTTCGATCCATTGTTATATCGTTAAAAATATATTGATGCAGCTTTAAAGAGACATGAGATTTATTTCAATCTTCTTCTTTCTCTTAAGTTTTTCAGGGTGGATTTTTGAGTGCACTGCTTTGTGAACTACATTACATGGTCATTGAGACAGTGAATACTTCACAGAGAGGTGGTAATGGGTACAGAATCATTCTTTAAAGAGAGGCATATTGGATAGACTTTCTTGATAATTCCTTACCAGTGGGATGAATGAGGAGACTTAATTTGCTTGTTTCTTATGACGTGAATAAAATTTGTGTTTTTGGTTTCATTTTTCATGTTTTAGTATTCTACATCATGAGGTCGTGATTCCCCCTCTTGGTATGTACTTGTGCTGACTGCGGTCACCTCTAATTAAGCTGCTAATCTCTGTAGGCCTATGTTGTTTGTGAAATTGCCAGAAGAAGGACATCTTGCCCAAAACGTCCTTGTGAAAATAGATAAAAGTCAAGTTGTAGTACTGTTCCAGTTTTTCTTTTTTATCACGGTGGATTTTCCTTTAAACCTTCAGACTTGTCCATAGTGAAGATATAAGATACGTGTTATGCTTCATATACTGAGATGGACAACGCTGATTGAACCATGTCCAGTTTTTAATAAAAATCTGATGGTTTGCTACTGTGTGGTGTGTTCTCAGCCCTGTTTAATAAATATAATGCCAAAGTCTGCATCTGTTCCTGTTTCCCTCTTCCCTAGACAAAAGGTCAAACAGTAATAACGACTCAATTTCCCCATGCTATCTGCCTATATCGGAAGTACCGACGAGCCTGTGTCGAAGACAATGGTGATGATGATGAGGCTCCCTCGTTGTCTGCTCCACAATAGCATCATCAGCCTGTTTTGTTGCAATGGGGAAGACTACACCTCTTAGACAGCTTTTATTATACAAAATATTTTTGTCCATGGCAAATCTGTGCAGGCATATAGACAACGCTCAAGAGGCGGTGATACAATAGCATCTGAAATTGTTTTCTGTCTGCAGTTTTTGTTTTCTATTTTTCGGCCCATGAAATCATGTTAAGGCTCAGTTTCTTTGTCTTATTCTCTCTCAAATGCTTGGCAACATCTTCTCATGTCTTCATAGAAACTAACAGGAAGTGCAATTAAAGGTAAGGCTATTAACTTCTCCCTTTTTGCACTCCACCTCTGGTTACCAATGGGAACCTGCACTCTTCAATCGAGGAGGAAGACACAAACCAACGCAGCAGGCTGAAACACATCCTTTCTCTTTGTCACTTCCTGTCCCCCAGCACTTCTCCGAGCAGACTTTCACGTAGAAAAGACCAAAGGCACCACTTTGTACCAGAAAGGTTCAGAGCAGAGAGATAAACAGGTGCAGCTCTTTGAACAGGTACGCCAAGATGTTATTACTGACATTTTTAATATCTCACTGTCTCAGGAGAGGGTTCCTGAGGGTTATTCTAATTTTGGACAGGTTTTTCCCCCGGTGTTCACGAGAGAGAGAGAGAGAGAGAGAAAGAGGGAGCGAGCAAGGAGGTGCTGCACAAATATATGCTTCTCAATACAGCTCCTCAATCAAATATGATTTTAAATACGCACAGTAAAAAAAATAGAAAATCAATATGAGGCGGTCAGTATTGATAATTATCCAAATTATAGGCACCTTGAGAAAAACATCACCTACATCCTACATCAGCTCAGCATTCAACACAATCTCCCCATAAAACTGATCAGCAAACTCAGCACTCTGGGTTTAAATACAACACTCTGCAACTGGAGAATTTCTCACAAACAGACCCCAGTCAGACCCCCAGGGCTGTGTGAGCAGCCTCCTCCTGTTCATGCTGTACACCCACAACTGCATCCCCCGACATGAAGAGAAGAGTTTTACGGATGACACCACCATCATCGGCTGGGCTTCATATCGGGAGGAAATTGATAATTTTGCTCAGACAACAACCTACTGCTCAACGTCAGCAAAACCAAGGAGCTGATCATTGATTTTAGGAAGAAGGAGATAAAGACACACACTCCTGTCTACATCAGTGGTGCTGAGGTGGAGCAGGTGAACAGTTTCAGGTTCCTGGGAATCAGCATCACAGAGAACCTGACACGGTCGTCTCACATCTCCACACTGGTGAAGAAAGCTCAGAAACAACTGAATTCCTTGAGGAAGCTGAAGAAGGCCAAATTCCCATGCCAAGTTCTTGTAAGCTTTTACAGAAGAGAAATAGAAAGCATCCTGACTGGAAACATCACACACTGGCATGGGATGTACATGGCCCAGGAGCGGAGGGCTCTGCAGCGGGTGATTAAAACTGCCCAGAAGATCATTGGTACCCATCTACTGAGCATCAGTGATATCGGTGAGGTGCCTACACAGAGCCCAAAGGATACTAAAAGACTCTATAACTTGTTATATTGTCACAATAAGCCTACCTACCTATTTCGACAAAACCATTCCTCCATTTGAAAGAAATGGCGGAGCCTAGGCCAATGTCCTCCTTAAATGTCAAAATTAAAACCTCAAATATCATATCTTAAGCACTCCTTTTCCAAGTTTTGTATAGCCCTAAAGGTACTTTGGATACTAAGATTTGGGTCAGTTTTCACTTTCAGGTTCAGTGTGTATTATTTAGGATGATCTATCTACAGAAATGCAATATAATATTCATAACAATATTTTTAGTGGTGTATAAAGACCTTACATAATGAACCTTATAGTTTTATTACCTTAGAATGAGCCTTTATTTACACACACCGCAGGTCCCTTTACATGCAAGTCGACGTGTTGCTCCACCAGTTTCGACAGTAGCCCAAATGTACAAATGGCTCTACAGAGCGAGTTTCATCACTACGTTGAATACGTACAAAGAAGAAGAAGATGATGTAGTATTAGTGGTAGGACTAGTAGTAGTATTCTTCGGGTTCATTAGAAGTAAGAAGAGATGTGAAATTTGGACAAATGGAGGACCATACGTGTTATGTATTACGAGTGTCATCCACCATAGCATGAAGTGAGTGACTAGATTTCCCACAATGTCCAACTGTTCCTGAAAGTGAGACCCACTTTGCCACTGGGTTGAGAGATGGAAGCACGTGCCCCCCCACCGTGACTCACTGTGTCCACTGTCTTTGAGAGCATGGATCTCCTTCACAGGGCTTTCACGGTAGCCCTAAGCTCTGATTAATACACAAATCCATGACATTATTAGCCAGCCCCTAAACACACTAGTGTATCTTTTGAATTTAAATTTAACCAGCGCTGTCTTTGAACATCCTCCCATCTTGGTCTTGTCTGCCGCATAAGACGAATCTTTCTGTATTTATTAAGTGTAACATACGTAGGCTGGACTTGCCCTTTTGATGCCTTTATCTGGAAATCTTTCGACCACTTTAACAGGAAAGCTATTTTTAGCAGTTGTTTGCTTTACTTGATAAGGCCAAAGGATTTGGAGGGACAATTTAGAGGGCAGCAAGAGAAGAACTATGCTGTTTCCTCTTGTGGTCGTTCAAATTTGGATTTCTACTGTTTATATAATTCTCTCTCAAACACTACACATACAAAACCTACTTGTCGAATGCACACATTCAAATATAAATCTCTTTTTTCTGTCATCTAGTCGCAGTTCAAAATGCCAGGAGACACTGCTCAATTATGCTGAAATGATGTAATGGAGTCCAATGAAAGAGCACACTCGAATCTTACCCTCACTTTGGAGTGAGATGTTCTCAAACAGCACTTGCTTCCATAAATAAACAGCATCACAACAACAGTTTTAATAGGAGTGGGTGGGAGCAGTTAGATTAAAGTGCAGAGAGGCGAAGGGAGCCAAAGTAATGTGATTAAATGCAATTTAGAAAGCAGTTAAATCAAACAAGTGGAATCAGTCAAACTAACCACATCACAAAGAGTGTCGGTAAGCACTTTTATTTTTTTTACTGTTGTACATACACTAGTATTTCTCAATAAGAATAAATATCATTGAATAAATAATTTCAACGTATATTATATTATATTCATTGCCTATAAAATAAAGCCTGAGCACCATACAGTGAGATTTTTACATGTAGCCTTCATCATCAAGAGTTGTCATAACATGCTTTGGAAAGACAGCATCACGCACAAACAATACTCCATTTAGTGAGCGCACAGCACCTTCGACATGCTACAGCATTAGGTTTCTACCTGAAATTCAGAAAGTAAATGAATGTCTCACTCTTAAGAAATCTGAAAGGGAACATCCAGTGACTGTGACAGATGGTAAACAGAAGGCTTGCAAGGGCTGTAAGCTGACAGCTGCTGAAATTTAAAAGTGTCATCTTCGCCCGGGTGCCTCAGTTTGATATAATACACAGCTTTATATTGGAGCACGGAGAGGAGAGCAAGCCAGGGACAATGACAATGGCGACATCTACTGGCTGTTTTGGAGCACTGCATTCATAAATTCAGTGCACAAGTGTGCACAGTGAACATTTCAAGAGGTGATTAAATGGCATTGTGCTGTTAGTAGAACTAGTGGGAAGATATCTTGGTTGGAGTCCAACTAATATACATACAGTTCAGTTGATGCATAAATAACAAGAATAAATAAACACATTACAGAGGCTTGTTGTCTTGTGAAATTAACTGAGAGGAGCATGACACTAAACCTGCCAGAGTTTACAGAGGTAATCCTCCCACTTGGACCGCTGAACAGGAAAATGTACACAAGCATGGATCACTGGATTGGATAGACATGTCAACGAAACAGATAATATAATCAGATTACACAATAAACAAGCACCGTTATCTACCAACTGCAGAGGTGTTTAATTTGAGCGGGTAATCCTTTAATACATGCAATTCTAATGATTACCTACTCTCATGCAAACACCTCTATTAATGTCAAGACCTTTAGAGAGTGTGTGCGGGTATGAATGTGCGTTATGAGGCTACATCTGAGGTATATTATACCCCTTGACTGCTTCTTTGATATTGGAATCGCACATTAGGGTTCACCGTGTTTACTTAGCGCTGGTCTCACACTGAAGGGCTAAACCAGTCAGGAAAGAACAGAGCAGGTGCACAAGTTTTGCGAGTTTCTTGTGCCGCTCCACTTTAATCCCTCTGGCATCAATAAAGGCTAGTGAAGAGGATGTTTCTCTTCAATTGATAAGGGTAATGCTAATCACACTGCTTTTTTACTGATTAAGCACTGTACTGATTGAAACGGACACAGTATTTATTTATGGTTAATTTCTGGTAGGGACAGATACAACTTCCATTGATAACTTAAAAAAGCAATCCATCTATCCATCCATCGTCAACCGCTTATCCTGCATACAGGGTCACGGGGGGCTGGAGCCAATACCAGCTGACATCGGGCGAAAGGCGGGGTACACCCTGGACAAGTTGCCAGTCCATCGCAGGGCCACAGATAGATGAACAACATCTCACACACATTCACACCTAAGGACAGTTTTGGAGACACCAATCAACCTAGCCTGCATGTCTTTGGATGGAGGGAGGAAGCCAGAGCACCCGGAGAGAACCCACGCAGACACGAGGAGAACATGCAAACTCCACACAGAAAGGCCGGGGGCAACCGGGGTTTGAACCCACGACCTTATTGCTGTGAGGCGACCGCTGGTCCACCGCCAGTATACAAGTACAGTATAACACAAGATAGTCCCAGTATTCTAATCTCACCAGCGATTGAGAGGACATTTGCATGCTGCGCTTTTAAAAGCTTACATTTATGCTACTAGAGCCTTCTTGTAGACAAAAGATAATAACTTTGTCAGTGGTGACCATAACATAGGTAATTCAACAGAGACTTTAAAAACATGCTGTTTTCTTTTAAATAGAAGTTAACTCTCTCTTCTTTGAGTACTTAGTTGAGTGCAACACTGCTAATACTTTCCATTCCTGGTTGACGGATACAAAACCTTAAATGGCTTAGTTCACGAAATCAGAACGGAATAGAATTATCAGTCATTACAAAGAGATCATCTTTCATAAATAGGACACTTTAGATTTCACCTATGGAATAATCTATTCAACACTGAAAGTGCATAAAGAGGCTACAAAGGCACTGCCTGTTTCACTTTTACTGGAGGTCGTCCAATTTCATTCCTCATTCTTATGGTCGGGGTCAAGATCTTGCGTTAGGTTTGTGAAGGAGCAGGCTTTACCCAGCTGGTAGTGCTCCTTCACAGGTTCACCCACCTGCACATCTGGCCTCTTCTTCTTCACTCCATTCTTTCTATCAAACTCTGCAGTAATCTCAGTCAGTGTCTTGCCCTTAGTCTCCGGTAAGGTGAGCCCCAAAAACACAGTGGACACCAAACACACGGCCAAGAATGGCAGGAAGCAGAAGTTCCCCAGGCTGCTGACGATGAAGGGGAACAGCATTCCCACCAAGAACAGGCTGATCCACATAAGCGAGCCGGCGACCATGTACGCTGCCGGACGAGCCGCCTGGTCAAAGATCTCAGCTGGTAAGATTCCTGTCACCCCAGCTGGGCCCAAGCCGAAGCTGAGGATGTAGAGGAACACACATGCCATGCTGAGGTAGGGCATCCCAGCCACCCCGCGGCTCTGAAGGGTGAGGGCTACAGTGAAGACTACACTCCAACAAGACATGAGACCGTACCCTCCCAGAAGAAGGTACCTGCGGCCCACACGTTCAATCAGTAGATTACTCAGTATAGAAGCAGTTAGCTCAGATGCCCCTGTGCCGATGGTGACGTACTGTATATTTTCTGGAGGGATTCCTGCTTTGAGAAAGATGTAGGACGCGTAGAAGTAGATGGAGTCATTGCCGCAAAGCATCATGGCACTACTGGCAACCATGACCGTTCTGAGCTGGGATCGCAGGTTGGGATCCTTAAACAAGGAACAGGGTGTCTTGACAGAAGCTGCAGATCCAGATTTTAAGGCTGTGGATATTTGCTGCTGCTGCTGCTCCTGAAGCATCTCCTCCATCTCCAAGACGGGAGCCTCCCCACCACGAAGCCTTCCAAGTGCCCGGACACATGCTTCCCTGTCTCCGCGGTCAATGAGGAGGTATCTGGGGCTTTCGGGGAACCAGGGTAGGGTAAGTAGCTGGATCAACCCCGGCAAAGCGTTACTAGCTAGTAAGTAGGGCCAAAGTGGCTCTGTGCCCAGCAGCCCAGTGAGTCCCACAACTTGACCCAAGAAGATTCCAAATGCAGTGAAAACAGCAGAGGAAAAAGCCACAGCACCTCGGAGATGTTTGGGGGCGCTTTCCCCAAAGTACATAGGCTGGACGTTCATGCTGACCCCTGCATTCATCCCCACCAGAACACGAGCAAAGATAATCATCTCAAATGATTTTGCCAACCTGCACATTAACACAAGCACGGTGCCAGCAAACAGGAAGGAATTGTTCAGAAGCAGCGAGTTCTTCCTACCAAAGCGGACTGCTAGAGGACCTGCCAGCAGGGCTCCTAGCAAACCCCCTATTGAGAAGGCCGACACGATAAGAGTCCACACTAGGGTCACCTGAGTAGTCTCCAAGCCGATCCCCCAGCGCTCCATGTAGGTATCATTAATGAAGCCCTGGATGTAGCTGGTGGGAGCGTTGATGATTGAGATGTTGTAGCCATATTGGAAGGTGCCTCCAATGGCAGCAGAGCATACAGTCAAAGCAAGGGTCCTGTCACTGCCTGAGGGTTTGCAGCTTTCGCCTGGCTCAGTATCGCCTGTGGACTTCATTTGAAGTCCGGCTGTCCCAGAAATGCTAACGTGTGTCCTTCTCTCTGGGTCCTACAGCACTCAATTCCTTACAGGTACCTGGGTTAGCTCTTCTTGGCTTTAGCTTAAAAGATAACTTTGTTGTTTACTAAAATATGACTTGTGTGTCTTTGGTCTTCTGTAAGCAAGCTGTTATTGCTTTGAAAGGAAGGGCAGCTGGCAAAACCGGCTTCATTTGTGTGTTTGTTATTTCCTCAGTTCAACCTGTCAGGCAAGTGCCTGCAAAGTAGCTGCATGGGTTTTTCTTAATTGACCCAGCCGCGACAAACAAGCAAACTGCGTCACACGGTCGTCCTAAGCCAATGGAAACGTTTAAACGGTAATATAATATCACACTGCTACGGTGTTTCTGCGTTCATCTACTGCCACAGCTTCTGAGCTTGACACACAAGTATTACCTAACTAGCCGAAATAGGAAAAAATCCCCCTGGCAATCCTGATTGAGGGAAGAAGATGTCCATCACTACCGCATGCCTCCGCCTGTGTACGCACAGGCAAATGATTGGTTTACATCGAGCTGAAACACGACGTCATCTCTGTGCGACTGTTACTCTCGGGTGTTGGAAAGATGTGAGTAAACGCTCTACAGCGTTTCTTACCTGAAAAAATGTTTATGTATGACCAGTTAGAAACAACGCAATAACGTCGTAATAAGTACAGTATTTTGGATTTAAACGCGCGCATTTGAATATCAGCATGACATAATAAGCCACTGTTAGCTCACTGGCTAATGCTAACACGGGCAAGTGTTTGGTGAGCTAACGTTTACTATCAAACGTTAAACGTCTTCCTCTCCGAGTGGATCGATTGTTTCCACAGCATCTGTGTTTAGAGGATCAACTTGAAGAACGTTTTGGATATATATATTTAGGAAATGTAAACAATCTGACATCTTGTTCTTGCTCAATTTTTCAAAAGTAACGTTACAGATATTTTACATTATAACGTTACCTGTGTATTTAAATCTTAGATAGCAACTTCTAAGTTTACCTTGTCAGCAGTCCATTTGGAAGTTTTGATGTGACTGTTTGCAAACAGCATGTATTATACGTGCACATCTATTTGTGCATGGTGTGAATGTGTCAGATATCATGTCTGCTGCTAAGGGTTATCCTGTACCTTAAATCCTGACCTTTAAATGCTTTCTCCTCCTCCAACAGGGCGCCTTCCCCAACAAAGAGGAAGGAGGATGACAAGAGTAAACAGCGCGGTAAGGAGAAGTCAGGAGCAACGAAAGAAGGAGCTGACAAAGGCCGGGGCAGAGACAAAAACCGCACCCGACGCAATGCCTCCAGTGGGAGCAGCAGGTCAGAGGCCGCTCTTAGAAAGTAACACTAGCTGATGTCAGGTTCCAATTTGCTTGTCCCCTGTCCCATTTTTCCATATTGGTTCATTTTCATTAGATAAAAAGGAAAAGTTATGCAAAAGGTGGTTTAATTTCAACGCTGGTTCTCTGTTTGTCAATATCCAGCTGCTCTGTAGTGAGTTTCATGCTCTGACACAAGGTCACAGGAGTGTTGATCCTACTAGTTTACTTTGGACGGTGGACAATAAACAATTCCACGTTCACGCTGCAAACCGGTTCAGCCACTTCTTCCCGTCCTCCAATGTGCCCTTGTTTAGGTCCAGCTCCAGCTCCAGCAGCAGCTCTGGTTCCAGCTCCGGCTCCTCCAGTGGCTCCAGCTCTTCTGCCTCCAGCCACTCTGGCTCATCCAGCTCCCGCTCCTCTTCCTCCTCCTCCTCCTCCTCGTCACCGAGCCCCAGCCGCCAGCGCCACAACAACAGACGACGCTCGCGCTCAAAGTACGGAATTAGTCAGCACATTTATTTATTATTTTTATTGAGCAAGTGGTGAGTTTTTTTATCTATAACTGAGGAATGTCTGAATCTCTCACGCTGCACTCAGGGAACGCTAGTCTGCTCATACATGACTATTATCTAAAATTTAAATGTCACTCCAGGTCAAAATCAGCAAAGAAGGATGACCGGGACCGACGACGTAGGAGCCCCACACCCAAACCCACCAAGGTCTACCTGGGCCGACTGACCAGAAATGTTATCAAGGTGAATGCTTTACCTCATGGCACGTCTCTATGAGCCTGATTACTCTTAGAGATGCAGCTGCTGGTTTGGGCTGCATTAAAATAGTGGTTTACACAGCTTGCTTGATTGACTAAATGTTTTTTGGGGGTCACATCAACCATCCATATAGGTGTGTGGAAACATTTTTTTTATTATGTTTTGTTTTGTTTTATTATGTTTGCCTTCACAATTGAAATCTACCTGAAGCTGTTCTCATATGGTATAAATCACCATTGTATTAGGTGCTAAAAAATGTTCCACTTAAAATGGGGCTAATTTCAAAGTGTTCCCGGTGGTGCCTTTTGAAGGAACACATCCAGGAGATCTTCTCCACCTATGGCAAGATCAAGATGATTGACATGCCCATGAACCGCGTCCACCCTCACCTGTCCAAAGGCTACGCCTACGTGGAGTTTGAGACACCTGAGGAGGCAGAGAAGGCCCTGAAACACATGGACGGAGGTGAGTGGATGGGGAGGAACATGGTCGTGGAAGATTTAAAGTGAACAGATCTCACATCAGAGCAGTTAAGTAAGATGGAGGAATGATTGTATAATGCAGAGGAGATTAGCGGCTGGCAGACTGCTCTTTTTCAATCATTAAAATACCAAATCAGTACAAAACTTCAATCTTCTTGATTTCTAGGCCTTTTTTCCCCCCTTCCAGGTCAGATCGACGGTCAGGAGATCACAGTCACAGCTGTGCTGACTCCCACAGTGCGCCCTCCCCCCCGCCGGCTGTCCCCTCCCCGCAGGATGCCTCCTCCACCACCGATGTGGCGACGCACTCCCCCTCGAATGAGGAGAAGGTAAGGAGCATGTGATGAGTCCCCCTGCTGGAAGTTTGGGAAACAAATAATGCAGTTTATCCCTCAAATGCTACTTTGTATTGGACTAAAGTTTTACTGTTGGCTGTTATGACTTTATAATATACAGTATGTAATATGTAAAATGGTTTAGATCATTTTCTGTCTTTCAAGGTTTAGATCATTTTCTGTCTTTCATTGTCACGCCTTTCCTGCCTTTTTTTCTTTCTCTCCAAGGTCTCGCTCTCCACGGCGACGCTCTCCAGTACGTCGCAGGTCTCGATCGCCCGGCCGCCGCCGTCATCGGTCGCGCTCTAGTTCCAACTCCTCCCGCTAGTGATAAGGAAGCCCCTCCTCCTCCTCCTCCTCCTCCTCCTCCCCTGTGGGTCTGCTCCTCTGCCGTGTCCTTTTGATCCTCAGTGTGAGCAAACAAACGTGAAAGAAACACACATTTTTGTGGTCAGTACTTGCGTGATGAGAACACGGGACACCAAAATCATTACTGTATCCCTGAGTAAATTATTATGTTTTATGCTAACATTAAAGCATGCACGATATTGAATGATTAGACAAGAGCATTATGATAAAACTGAGCCAATGAGCCAAAGCAGCTCTAAAGCTAAATGATAAGTTAAAATACTAATGACTGTCAGTTTTGTGGTGGAAAGTGATTTAAAATCATTAACTGACTCTTTATAACCAGCTAGAACTGTTGTATTTGTTGTAATAGAAAGTGAAAGTGATGGCTTGTGGGAGACATTACTGTGTAGTGGACGAATAGTTTCACAACCTTTCCTACCGTACTGCACAATGCAGTTGTGAAGCTTCTTACACCCACTTTCGATAAGGAGTGGAGGTTATTTCTTGATTGATAATGAGCCTCTGACTTTTGAAAACTGGAAACCTAAAACCGAATTATAATTGGCCTATCTTTCTTACAAGCTTAGTTGAGTTTTGGAATAAACAAAACACAAAAAAAACACAGAAAATTGAACAAATTGAATGTGAATGTTGCAAATATGAGGGAGTTGGTTCATCAAGAAAGACAGCTGTTGGCGCTAACTCTCCAATCAGGTTCCCTTAAGGAGAAGAGGGGGAAAGAAGCTGACGCAGTTAAAAGAGCGGCTGTTAAATCTCAAACAGGAACACAGTGTAGAAAACATAATGGAAAATATATTTTTTATGTTTGTTTGGTGTATTAACTTGTTTAGTTTATAGACTCTTATTAGGCCAGACGATCTGATGTTTTCATCTGCCAATATTTTGGTGGATGTTTTAAGTCTCATTCTAATTCTGCATTGTCACATTGCACTTTTGTCAAGTTTTGTTTTTATCAGTAAACCTCAGCCAAATGTAAACGCATATACATACTTTGACTGCTCAAAATCTGTGTTACTTGTGTTTTATTATGTGTAAATTTGAAAATGTGCATAAAAACAGGTAAATGGAAACACGCTTGAATGTGTTAGTCACCTGCCATCATACATTGATGTCGTGTTGGCACGGACAAATCATCTGCAGGGATCACACAATTAATTCTCGTCGTGTCTGTCTTCTCATCACAGCACCAGTACGTTGACTGACTTTAAAATAATCCTACAGTAGAATATGGCAATCAATGTTCTCTGAAATCCCGTTTTAATGCTCTCCAGTGTAATGAGTTATTATTAATGAGTTAAAGATTTTAAATGGTCATACAGGTCATAATTTAGGTTTTAATCTGTACTGTGTTTCTAAACCAATCTTTCTGTAACCTTCCTCTGAATTTGTGACTGATGCTCTGTAATCACTTCTTACAGTAAACCACAATTATAAAGGCAGCTATACGGGTGTTTCACAATAACTTAAATGCCAGTTAACAGTATGTGTCTGCTTCAGTAGAAGTCTGAAAATGACGGTCAAAGGATTATTGTGTGAATTATTGCTGCATCAGGACTTTCAGTTTGTTTGTGTCACACTCATCTTCTGATCCAGACATTGGTGGTTTTAGTTTAAGAAGGGAACAGACTAATTCAAATTAAATTTGTCCCTCAAATCTTATGTTGTATAGCTGGTTGTGTGTGGTTCTACTGATGGCTTGACAATAAAGTTCATGGTTTGAACTGTAAAACGCATTTTTGTCTGTCAGTGAATCAAATACATTTCACCAATATTCAAGTTCAACATTAATTCTAGAGCTGGAGACAGGCAATGATTAGCTTAGCACAGAGAAGTGTTTCTCTCTGCAGGTCAAGTTCAAGAAAAACCTCTAAAGCTCTTGTTATATCTCATTTCTTTTGTTCCAAAGTGAAATGTAAAAGGTTTCACGGGGAGCAGTGTTGGACAGTAGCTAGTTTAACTACATTTGTCAGTAGCTTTGTGGCAGCGTCGCTATTTTCTGAATCAAATAGCTTTTCAGTAACGAAGCTCTTTTAGCGCGGTAACTTCCACACACGCTACATTTCCCCAAGCATTTCTGAAGGATCAGTGAGCGACGCCACCGCCACGCACGGACCTGTATGTGCAGCCGGCGGAAGCGTTTCCTGTAACGGTGACATCACCTACCGATCCTTGGGCTGATATCTGCAGGGGAATAAAGACACGCGCCACTGAGTTTACTTTCTCTACAGTGATAGTTATTGTAACACCTCTTGTGAGAAGGATCAGGGTCCAGCCAGGACGCCTCTTTGTCTAGTGAGGAGGAAACGGTGATATGTGGTGGCAGAAACTTGTTTCCATGAGATCAGAGATCATCAATCGATCGCTCGCTCTCTCTCTCTCTCTCTCAATTCAATTCACTTCAAATTAGCTTTATTGGCATGAGTGTGTAACAACAATATTGCCAAAGCATCATACATACAACATAAGAACAATCAACACTATACATTTCATTAAACAAGTAATGTATGTGTGTTTGTGTTTAAAAAAAAAAGAAGAAATATTAAAAAATAAAATAAATAAATAAAACAGTAAGCGTGTGTGTAAAAAAAAAAAAAATATATATATATATTAAAAATAAAATAAATAATTAAAAAAGTAAGCATGTTTGTGTGTTAAATAAAATAAATAAATAAAACAGTAAGCATGTGTGTGTTAAAATATATATATATATTAAAAATTTAAATAAAATAAATAAAACTGTAAGCTGTGTATGTTAAAAAATTTTTAAATATATTAAAAATAAAATAAAAGTGTGTGTGTTAAAATACATAAATAAATAAATAAAATACAACAGTAAGCGTGTTTGTACGGTGGCTCCCAGGGCTCGGTGAGGAATATTTTTTTAAGGACTACCTTGCGTTACCTCGCAATGCTTTTGCATTCCCTCGCAATACTTTTGCATTCCCTCGCAATATGTTTTGCGTTCCCTCTCAATACCTGTCTTCTTCCGTTAGCCTACGTCCGAGCCATATGCTCAGCTGCTCTCAGAGCAACACTCCAGCTTATTGAATTTTACTTTGAAAGGAGAATTTCCTATGTTTATATAGTAGCCTGCTACTGCTCAATAGGCATATTTATGTAGGCTTTAATCAAAAAGGACCAGGCACCACAGTGGGTGATCGCTCTAGAGGAGAGGGAAGACAGCCGGGATAGAGCCATGCTGTTTACATCGGTGATGCTTGGTGCTTAAACAGTCAAAGTGGATGGACACTGTTTCCTACATGTCAGACTTCATATGGAGGCTACATATCTCACATTATCCAATCCTGTCCACTCACTAGCCTATAGGTTAAATGTTCATGCTGCTACGGCACTTCCACACTGTTTACATAGCCGACTGTTATTAGGCTGCTCCCACTACTGGCCATCAGGGCTCCGCTAATGTTAAGTAGCCTACTTCTGATGCTGCTATTATTTAAATAGGTTAGAAATAGGCTATACAGGTGAACATACTTCAGATTTGGGGTTGCACTATTAGGCTACGCACTTTATAATGCCCCAGCCCTGCACGCCATTCTCACTCCCCTGACATTGTACAGATCAGCTGTCTCGTCTAGTGTCATACTGTAAATTACCCTCTTATTTGTGTGGGCCTGACTAATAGTGAAAAGCTCATAAAATAACCTACTGAAGATGCATTAAAAATCACAAATGATTCAAAGTAACTTTGGTTTAATGACCGCTGCATTAAACAATAAATGCCATTCTTTCTTTTGGCTGGCCAGCATGTCTATTTTTTGTTTTGTGTCTTGTAAGTTGAATAGGCTATTGTGACTTTGTTTTTAGCACATTGGACCGCAAGAAACAGCATTTCGTTATTATTCGGTATGTGGATCAAGACCTTGCAACTCACATTATGCAATACTGTCCACTCACTAGTCTATAGGCTAAATGTTCATGCTGCTACGGCAAGGTATTGCAAGGGAACGCAAAACATATTGCGAGGTAACGTAAAAGTATTTCGAGGGAACGCAAAAGTATTACGAGGGAATGCAAAAGTAGTCCTCAAAAAAAAATTCATAGTCCTCAAAAAAATATTCCTCACTGAGCCCTGGCAGCCACGGTATGTTTGTGTTAAATAAAATAAATAAATAAAACACTAAGCGTGTGTGTGTGTGTGTGTGTGTTTGTGTTAAAATATATATATATATATATATATTAAAAATTTAAATAAATTAAATAAATAAAAAAGATAGCATGTGTGTGTATGTTAAAAAAATAAAAAATATATTAAAAATAAAATAAATAAATGAAACAGAAACGTGTGTGTGTGTATATTAATAGACTAAATAAAATAAAAAAATTAATTGATTAAAAAACATTTATAAAATAAATCTGTATCAAATGTAAAAACAAAACAATTACTAAAATATCAAACAATCAAAATAATAATAATTTGAAAAATTATTTATCAGTCTGAGGTTCCACTGGTTGTCCTCACTTCATGGCATGAGGAGACATATTTTGCAGCAATTATTTCACATTTGGGCATTTCTCCTTGTAAATAGGGGAGTTTCTGTGTGTCTGATATGAATTCGAATTTGGGGTATATTTGGGAAATGTTTGCGAAGTGTTTTTGTCTTAGTGTCACACTGGGAGCAGAGTCTCTCTCTCTCTCTGCATGAGGAAATACATTTAGCTACAATGATATGGCAGTAAGTAGGAGAGTTTCTGTGTGTCTGATATAGTCACAATTTCTTGATGAACAACACCAGAGTATTGACGTCCCAAAGTCTTTTTGTCACTGTGTTGCTCTTCAAGAAACGCTCCTAAATTTCCTTAAAATCACAAATTGTTGTTTCTATTTCTGTTTATGTACATTTTAAATGAATATGAATAACAACACAATGTGTTAATTAATGAGCTTAAAAGGAGCTGGTGGCTGGACTAATGAACGTCCCGGCTCTAGCTCCCCACTTAATGCACAGACATGAGAGTGGTGTATCAGTGTTCTTCTGTAACTTGGCAGGAAAGCAAATAAGATACCATTTTTTTAATGCTAGTGTTGCTGTTTTCGTGGCTTAGGTTGTATAGATTAAATATGAAAAAAAAAATTACTATTACTCACTTAATGAGTGTACAGTAAGTCTAGAGAACACACTCTTTTTTGATTTTTGTGCATTTCTTTCTTTATTTAACTCGGTCCAGGAACAATAGTGATGATGATGTTAAATGGAGCGCATTTAAATTCCTTTAATATGCAAACTGTCTAAGATGAATTTAACAGTTTCTGCAAAATCCTGTGGGAGGCCTTAAACAGTCGAGATGAAGATGAATTACCATGACCCTCTAAGTAGAAATCTTTATACTGGCACCAATTTCTGTTTAATTGTTCTACTAACTTAACTAAAATGTTTAATTCCCTCCTCCCTAGCTTAATGAGAGAGAGGGAGAGATGCAAATTAAAACTGGAAACAAGTCAGAAACAGGGAGCCTAGCTGTCTCTCTCCAAAGCTGGAACATTTATACAAAAACAGAATGAAAACAATGTGTGTTTTTTTGGAGTTAGTTGAGATATTATGAAGAGATGGAAAGAGCCGGGCTAGTTTCTTCTTGTTTTCTAGTCTTTTTGCTAGGCTAAGCTAACCAGCTGAAATAACATAACTTGTAATTTCAGACTGAAAATTCCAACGATGAGAAATCAAATCACAAACAACTCTGTTGTGAAGTTTGTGGACAACACCACCATCATCGGCTGGATTTCAAACAATGATGAGACTTCATAGGTGGTGGAAATGAACAATCTTGCAGGGGGATCACAGAGAACAACCTACTACTCAACATCAGCAAAACCAAGAAGCGGACCTTTGATTTAAGGAAGCAGGAAGAGACACTCACCCATGTCTGGGAATCAGCATTACAAAGAACCTAACATGGTCATCTAAAAGAAAAAAGACCTCATTTTGACCTCATTTATACCAGGGTACTTTCTTCTTGCAAAGCACTGAGGCGGTGAGTGTCCAGAAGAAGGCTCCAAATTACCAGATCTCCACTGTACAGAGACACATTGTCATATTGGGACCCAGGATGCCTTTCTCCGTTCACTATGGACTGTCTCTCATGTGTTTAACCATGCTGCTGTTCCATGTTGCAGAAGGTGAGTGGGTGACTGCTTAATGACTTCTAGAGTCTTTGACAGGTAACTTAAACAGTTTCAAAAATAAATCTATCGATTTCTATTGTAAATAAATTGGATTAATACACTGTCATCAACTAAAAGACAGAGGATTATTGTTAAAAGTTATTGTTTTGGCCACAGGAGTTTTTCATATTAAACATTAATGGAGAAATCTTTTTTTGTGTGCACCATGTGATACTTACGCAAAGACTTTTGAGGCAAATAAACAACAGATGCTGCTGCAAGATTTTTTCCTAAAACAGTGCCTTACAATGGTTTGGAAAAATGCACATGGAAGAAATCAAACAATTTTAAAATCTAACTTCTATTTGCTCTTCTTAATATAGCCTACTGAAAATTCCATACTCACATTTCTGTTGGTTTCATCTTCTGGTATCATTTAACAAGTCTCTGTACATTTTTATTTGCTATTCACATCACTTGTCACTGATTGATCGCTGCGTCCCATCACACCAATTAAACGCTTTTGTGGCGCAGCAGAGATCAGCTGATTTTACTAATGGAGACTGCAGCCTCTCTTTTCCTCTGTTTGGTTCTTTAGACTCTTTAGTGACTCGTTTAAACAGACTCCTTACTCGTTTTATACTTGTGACTGTTTGGACGAGGTTTGCAACTCACCAATAAAGGAAAAAGCACCTGCGGAGATCTTTCAATTCAGTTTAGTGTACGAAAGTTAACAAAATAATTTTCCTTGTTTACCTTCCACACACCTATCAAAACATTACGTTAAACTTGTTTCCCACAACTTATTTGGTCACTAAATTATTTCACTTCTCCCCTCTCATTCAAATATAAAAACATTTGCATTCTTTCCCCATATAGACTAATACTAACCGTGAGGATGAACTAATGAGGATGAGCAGCGATCTGATACAATTTCCTAATACTTTTATGTAACAGTTATTTGAAACAAGAAAAAAATTAATTCGATAACCTTGCTTGTCCATAACAACAATAAAAATTATAATAGCCTACGAATCAGCTACTATGGCTTCAACAAGTGGCATTTTATGCAAAGGAATCAAATGAAGTACTCTATTGGTATCGGTATCACTTTTAGGGTACTGGTTTTGGTATCGTAAAAAAACAGGAGAAGGAAATTAGAGGGCATCTGTTGTAAGATGATGGCAGGCTCCATTACTTTGTTTGTTCATGAGCATGTGCGTACATGCGCGGGTAATTAAAAATAGACTCAGCTCTGTTACCTGAGTGATAATTGTATTATTAAGAGTTCTCACTGCATCTGAAATTTGTAACAGTTTCTCCCTGCAGGTCAAGTTTAGGAAAATGCCTGGAGGCACCTCTAAAGCTCATGTTCATGTATCTTATTTATTTTATCTGTTCCAAAATGAAATGTAAAAGTTGAGGTTGGAAGGGAGTTACGCACCACAATTTCTTGATGAACAACACCAGGGGGAATGAAACTAGCAACATATTATAGATTTTTACATTAAAAGATAATAGTCGTCCTGAAAGAATATTTATCGGTCCATAGACTTAATAAAATGATTCTGTGTTGTTGTGTGCTTTGTAGGGCATGGCAAGTTTCGGTCCAGGCATGTCATTCCCCCCTGCTGCAACCTCAGCTGCCATCATTAGTGAAACTGTAAACGCCTGCTACCTACAGGAGGAAAACACATTTTCTAATTGCAAAGTAGAGGCTTATATCTAAGTAACATTGTTCACACAAGCTTCATTTTTGTGTTTGGTGTGGTGTGTCAGACCATGTCCTCTACCCAGCTGATTATGAGCAGACAAATAAGAATAATGTTAATGAGAGAGAAAGGCCATCGGAAACACTAGCACAACAGAAGAAGATCAACACTATGTTAGTTTTTATCTGTTTCCAGTCTTTATGCAAAGCTGAGCAAACTGTCCCCTAGCTGGTGCTTCATATTTACTGCACAGATATGAGTGTGGTATTAATCTTATTATCTTGTCTTGGCAAAAAGGCAACAGCGGATTACCAAAAAGTCAACACATTCTTTTTTTTCACAAAACAACATCTGTGTCATTAACATATGACATCACTGAGACAATATTTTGAGACTTTGTGGACCCAAATTGACTGTTGTGCAACTGAAGATATTTTTACTGTTTAAAGCGCAGTGATCATAGTTGAAAACAATCAGCGGGAATCCTTTGTTGCTACATCTTGTTGGGTGTTTCTTCCTGTCTCTTACCTGTCTTTTCAACCCTACAGCTTCATCACTCAAAATAACAAATGGTGTGTAGACCCAAGAGCTTGGTGGATCCCACAAAGACTCGAGAAGTTAGAAAAAGTAAGTCACATTTCACAGCTTGTTCATGATGATGTTTGTGCTTTCATTTGAATTGTTTCCCTTCATTTCAATGTATTGTATTAATCTAATAGTAATTACTGTTGTTTGTTTCATAACACATTGTGCAGTGGAGTTTTATGTACTCACAACATACAGCAGAATACTTCCCAATTTATAGTGTAATTTGTAATTTTTATTGTTGTTTATGCCAGTACAGTATGGATACATACATGTAGGAACATAGGAACCCAATGAGAAGTTGAGGAATAATGGTGTAACAATTGTGGAACATTACACTGTAGGCCTAGGTATTTTGTAACTAATGAGTGCCTATTCTGTTATCACGGGGTACAGTAAGACCTACTGGACAACAAAGCAGGAAGTTTGGTGGAAGCTGGATAATGACTTCTGTAGCACTTAATAAATCTGCTGTGATTTATGGAGGGCATTTAAATTCCTATATGGAAACTGTCTAAAATGAAATCAACGGTTTCTCTCCGCAGAGAGGAATATATTGCAAAACCAAGCCAAGATGAAGAGGACAGACTGTGATGCACCATGACCTTTTAAGCACTGACCGATTTCTATTTAATTTGTCTATAAAGATAACGCCGGTGTAGGCAGTTGATTTCGGAAGCATTTTATGTTATATTTATTGGAATTCTCTACACATCCCAACAGCAATCAATAAATCAAGTGCTCGGACACAAAAATGAAAACACTCCTGCATCTGTGGCTGCCGCAGGACTAATAAGCATAGCCACACATTTAATTTGGTCCGCAGGAGACCGGAAGGAAAGTCGTGGGATATTTTCGGTCAGATGCTTCCAAAATACAGCTGTCTCTAGTTTCTCCAACATAGCCTTAACTGAAATGTTTAATTTCAACTGTGTTTAAACATGTCAAACTATATTGCCAATGACTTTGCGGGAATCTTTATCATATTCTAAATTAAAAACTAAAAATTTTGTCTTTTTGTCATTGATGTATTTAACTGGGGAAATCATTAGCTTTCTTGCAAAGCCGGGGCCACTCTTGTGTCTGTAGGATAAATATGAAGCTACAACCAACAGTTAGCTTAGCTACAATTAGCTTAAAAAGGGCTGCGGAAAGAGTCAGAAACAGCTCTCTGTACACATTCACAGATAGCAAAGGTGCCAACTGCACATCAGAACAGAAATACCCGTCATTTACTTCCACACAAACCTAGCGACTAACCACTTAAAAAAATCTTTTGCTAGAATGGAGGGTGTTCCCTTATTTTTCCCAAGGACATTTCTTCTTGCAAGTCAGAGACCTGCGAGAAGAGACTTACTTCACTGAAAAACCTGGACCAGGGTGTATACAGAATGAGGCTCTTAATTATTTAATTTCACCTGGGACATTTATGAAAGTTGCATACGCACAAACTTAGGGTTTTATAAAAAATTAAAAAAAGAGGATTCCTGTTGAAAGCCACAGGAGGATTCATGTTGTATTAAAGGAGACCTATTATACTGCATTTCCAGCCCTATATTGTAGTTCTGTGACTCCTCTATTGAAGCTTTGCATGATTCAAAGTTCAAAAAAGAACAGACTTGTTAAAGGGGGGTGAATTTTCCTAGACATATAGATACAAGGAAACAAGCAATTTCTCCTGATTTGGAGAGTTGCACTTGAGGGAAATTAAACAATTTTAGAGAACATGGATGTATGGCAAGGCAAAAGCAATGTAAACAATTAATGAGAAAGGAATAAACCTTCATCATTGTTGCATCCCCACTGTTCCTCTGTTGATGCAGTTTATCTGCTTTTTGGCTGTTGCATATTTTGGTCCCTTTAAAGCTTACTGAGCTTTAAACAATTGCTGAACTGCAATATTTTTATTTTTTTGTTCAAAATCTCTGCATTAATCATGTTTTCTTATTCAAAATCACAATTATAAAGGCAGCTATAAGTGGGACATAGTAAGTTTAATAGGCTCATTAAATGGCCTAGCTGCCCCCCCGGTGTTTTTGAATTTTTTTTTAATACGGATAAAAGAAATTAGATATGAGCTTCACTGGTACTGCCAGGCATTTTCCTAAACTTGACATGCTAAGCCAAGCTAATGTGTGCCTGTCTCCAGCTCTACAATTAATGCACAGAAATGAGTGGTATAACTTGAATAATGGTGTAATGTATTTACACTGACTGACAAAAATGTGTTTTCTAGTTCAAACCATCAAACCAGTTGGACCACACACAGCCAGCTATACAAAATAAGATTTGAGATAAAAACACACAGGTTGCATTAATCCTGCATTGATGAGAAGTTAACATGACTCTTCCAAAACTAAAACCACAAATGTCTGGATCAGAAGATGACAGTGTGACACATGTAAATCAGGTGGATAAAGGAACCAAAATTCCTGATGTACCAGTAATTCACTCCCTTTGACCTATATGTACTGTAATTATGACTATGACTATGTTATTTATAGACTTCTATTGAAGCAGACACATACTGCTAAGCAGGAAGAGACACTCACCCATGTCAGTAGGACTGAGGTGGGGCAAGTGAACAGTTTGAGGTTTCTGGAAATCAGCATTACAAAGAACCTAACATGGTCATCTAAAAGAAAATAGAACTCACAAACCCATTGAGTTACTCCCACAGTGTTCCTCTTTCTTTAGAATGTGGGCGTGTGTGTTCCCTTATTTTGACCTCATTTATACCAAGGTAGTTTCTTCTTTAAAATCAGAGCTTCACTGTCTATTTCACTGGAAAGCACTGGAGCAGTGAGTTTCCAGAATAAAGCTCTTAATTATTCACTATCACCAGATCTCTACTGTACAGAAACACACTGTCCTAATGGGACCCAGGATGCCTTTCTCCGTTCACTATGGACTTACGTGTTTAACCATGCTGCTGTTTCTTGTTGCACAAGGTGAGTAAGTTATTATTAAGGACTCTTTGAAGGGTACTGTTGGGGTTTTCAACATATGTTCAGGTTTGGTTATTAGCGGAATATCAAAGATATTCTAGAAATATTAATACAACTATTAATATTCAAAACAATTAATTATAATTAATAAATACGGGGTACC
The DNA here is from genome assembly GCF_021292245.1 of Micropterus dolomieu. NCBI lineage: Eukaryota > Metazoa > Chordata > Actinopteri > Centrarchiformes > Centrarchidae > Micropterus > Micropterus dolomieu. The sequence goes on along the minus strand of NC_060163.1, from coordinate 7,210,509 downwards.
ACCCTGGAATCAGGGGCCAATAACCAAATATGTCTAAAAGAGGGTTTGTCCACCTATAGATGGCAAACAGAGAACGGTGAATCCTTACACTGGCCGGGGTAATCAACTCTTACTACAACCTTATACACAAATAATCACAGGCAACGACTTCTTAAAAGTATAGGATAATAGGATTTATTCAACTCAAGCATAGTTCAATGATCAACAACTTTCACGTGGGTGGTCGCAGATCCTGTTCAAAATGGGCTAGAGGCTAGCTGATTTTGGAATCAAGATGGCGGTTCAAACCATTTGATTTCAGGATGAAGATGGCGGAAAATCTCTCTCCCCTGAACTACATAAATTTAAACGCACTCTGATGCTAGCCTGCTGTGGGTCACAGGTCTGGTTAGTTGCAGAGTTCACGTGGTGTTTGCATGTGGTGTTAGTAAGCAGAAGGAGGAGAAAAAGGCACAGAGCAAAGCTATATACATACAATATACCACAATCTATCCTACAGCCACCAGCAGTGAATGTTCATTCAGCAGCAGTTACTGGCTTTGGATTAGATAGAATGTGCAATTGCATCTGTTCTCAGACAACAGAAGCCAACACCAAAAATCCTAATTACTGTTGCAAACACTCAGCTACAACTTTATCAGTGAGAGGAACGGTAGTGAACTTGCACTCAGCAACTGTGTTCCTTGGCTTGATAAAAATACTGATACGATTCCACAGTAATAGGAACAGAGTGGTCATGGCCCAGCGGGTGGTACTGGACACAAACAACGTGCGTAGCTCGGAAAACACACAGCAATACAACAAGACACGGCGGCCTTTAAATATCCCTTTGGAGTTTCTTAACAGAAATTCACCACATGAAGCTTGTACAAGTAAGTTACAATAACAAAGTTATAGAACTATCTGCTGCCCAGGCATACGAAAGCGTCTTACGTGTCGCTTTGGTAGTGATTAGGTGCATCAGTCCTTTTGGGAAATCCAGTGGAGTTTTCTCTCGGCTCGGTTCTGACGATGCAGGTAGTTTCAACGGCACAGCTGATTCTTCGGCAGGAGCAACAGGAATTGGTGAAGTTGACGTAAGGTTGAGAAGGTAGAACACAGAGGTGATATTCTTTATCCCTCTTCTTCTGTAGGCATGAAACGTTATGTTGTGTATAACAGTTTCCTTAGGGATTCAAGATTGTGTTGGTAACACAAAGAAAAAAAATAGAGAGAGAAAAAAGAAACAGAGTAGCTCGTCCAGCAAGTGAAGTCTGTATTCAGGAGCAAAGACATTTCAGCACTGAAAGGAAATTACCTCCTGCAGTCCTCTGAGGACTTGGAATGGCCAAAAGTAGTTTTTGCTGTTCTGTTCACAAAATGGCTGTAATTCCTGGGATTACTCAGCCCCCTGAAAGCTTCAGCCAATACAAACCTTTGGTTTGTTTTTCAAGTTAGAGTTCACAGATAGGTGTGAATTCACTTGAGGCCTTGTCCATTGTCTACAAACTTAAAGTACAGTACCTTAAACGGTTGGGAGAATCCATCAATATGTATTGTACAAAAAATTAATTAATACACTCTCATCAAGTAAAAGAGAGAGGATTCTTGCTAAAGTTAATATTTTAGCCACAGGAGGCTTTTGTGTTGTATTAAACATTAACGGAGAAATCCTTTTTAATTCGTTGCCTATTGGAGTGTCCATCATGTGATACTTAGCAGAGAACTTTGAGGCAAATGAAGAACATATGTTGTTGCTGGATATTTCGAAAAGAGAACTTTCTCATGCTTTGTAAAAGAAGCACATGGGAGACATCAAACAATTTTGATCAATAGGAACTACATGAGAACAGGGATGTATGGGGAAGACAATATAACCATTTAATGTGAGAGGACTTAACCATAATTGTTGCATCACTGCTGTTCTTCTGTTGATTGTTCTTGCTGATGCACTGACAAGGGTTTTTTGGTCCCTTTAAAGTGTGCAGAGCTACTCCCATCTGCTGCATGACAACCTCAAATGCCATTATTAGGGAACCTGTCAACGGCTGCTACCTACAGAAGGACAACACAATTCCTAATTGCAATGTAGAGGCTTACATGTAAGTAACATTGCGCACACAAGCTTCATTTTTGTGGTGTGGTGTGTCAGAACGTGTCCTCTACACAGCTGATCATGTGCAGACAAATAAGAATAATGTGTATAGGAAAAGAGGGGCCATCAGAAACATGGGCACAACATTGATACATTGACATTTTATTAAATACACTTATTAATTTCTTGCCTTGAGTTAGATAAGACGATCAAACCACATTAGCTGTAGCTGTTTTCAGTCTTTATGCTAAGCTGAGTAAACTGTGTCCTGCCGGGTGCTTCATATTTACTGCACAGACATGAGTATGATATCAATCTTATTATCTTATCATATCTATCGCGTATTTTCCAAAACGTCAACAGACTCTTTTTTTTTTTAACAAAACATCTGTATCGTCCACAAACATATGACGTCATATCATTTTGAGACTTTGTGGACCCAATTTGACTGTTGTGCAACTGTAGATGTTTTTAGTGTTTAAGCACAGTGATCATAGTTGAAAACAATCAGTGGGTATCCATTCTTGCTACTTAAGTGTTTCTTCCTGTCTCTTACCCGTCTTTTCAACCCTACAGCTTCACCACTCAAAATAACAAATGGTGTGTAGACCCAAGAGCTTGGTGGATCCAACAAAGACTGGAGAAGTTAGCAAAAGTAAGTCACATTTCACAGCTTGTTCATGATGATGTTTTGCTTTCATTTGAATTGTTTCCCTTCATTTCAATGTATGTATTATTATTATCTGTCACTAGATAGCAATTACTGTTTATTTCATAACACATTTTGCAGTGCAGTTTTATGTAACGCTTTAGATTACAGCTCACAACATACAGCAGAATACTTCCCAATTTTTAGTGTAATTTGTTTATTGTTGTTTTTACCAGTACAGTATGGATACATACATATAGGCACAAAAGAACACAATGGGGAGTTGGGGAATAAGGGGGTAATGATTGTAGAACATAAAAATAATTTATACTGTAGGTATTTTGTAACTGAGTGCCTATTCTGTTATAACGGGGTACAGTATGACCTACTGGACAACAAAGCAGGAAGTTTGGTGGAAGCTGGATAATGACTTCTGTAGCACTTAATAAACCTGTTGTGATTTATGGAGGGCATTTAAATTCCTATAGTGAAACTGTCTAAAATGAAATGAACTGTTTCTCTCCACAGAGAGGAATATATTGCAAAACCCAGTGAAATGCCTTCAACAACCAAGATGAATAGGACAGACTGTAACGCACCATGACCTTTTAAGCAGAAATCTTTACACAGCGACCAGTTTCTATTTAATTTGTCTGGAAAGTTAAAGCTGGGTTATGGAATTGATTTCGGAAGCATTTTTTACATGTTGAAATTCTCTTTACATCCTGACAGCAATCAATAAATCAAGTGCTTGGACACAAAAATTAAAACACTCCTGTATCTGTGGCTGCCACTTTAACAAGCATGGACATACATTTAATTTTGTCCGAAGGAGACCTGAAGGGAGGGGGTGGGATATTGTTGGTCAGATAATTCCAGCAGTAGTTTGTAGTTTGGATGATGCTTTGGCAATATTGTTGTTACACATTCATGCCAATAAAGCTAATTTGAAATGAATTGAATTGTTAGCTTAGCTTGGCAGTAAAACTGGAAAGAGTGAGAAACAGCTCTAAATGGTCTGTACTTGTATAGCATCTTTCTAGTCTTTGCAACCACTCAAAGCGATTTACACTACTTCAGATTCACCCATTCACACACAAACAGCAACAGCTGAGGTGCCAACTGCGCATCAGAATGGAAATAACATTCATACACTTCTCACACCGATGGCACAGCCACCGGGAGCAATTTGGGGTTTAGTGTCTTGCCTAAGGACACTTGACATGAAAACTGGTGAGGAGGGGGCCGACATTCCAGTTAACAGATAAGCACTTTACACCCTCAGCCACAGCCACCGCTAGTGGCTCCCTCCAAAGATCAAAAATTCATACAAAAGTAGAAGAAGAAAAAACAGACAACTGTTGTGTCATGTGGAGTTGGTTGATGTTATATAGAGAATTGATCAGAGCCTGGCACGCTTTTTCCTCTTGTTTCCTAGTCTTTATGCTAGGTTAAGCTAACCAGCTACGGGCTGTATCTTCAAATTTATAGGAGTGAACTCCTAAAAACTTGATAAGGTAGGTCTTTAATTTCTTTGAGTTTAAACTTTGGTGTCTTAATTGAAAGACATCCAACTTCAGCAACTTTATATTCTGACTTGGAGAAAACTTAACTATTTTTTGAAATAGCACAACTTTAAATTTCAGACTGAAAATTCTGAAGATCAGAATTCAAATCATAAACAACTCTGTTGTGATGTTGCGGATGACACCACCATCATCAGCCGGATTTCAATCAAAAGTGAGACTTCATATCGCCTGGAAATGAACAATCTTCCAGTGTGATGCACATACAACCACCTACTGCTAAACTTTTGTTTGATTGTTGATTTTAGGAAACAGGAAGAAAATATACACACCCCTGTCTACATCAGTGGAGCAGGTAAACAGTTTAAGGTTTCAGGGAATCAGCTTCACAGAAAACCTGTCATGGTCATTTATGTGATAACAATGTGTGACTGAGATGGCATAAACATGATACAGTTTGAAATGGATACCACTGTGTAAAATAAATAGAAACATTACCTCTGAGTATTATATCAGTTCATTTACAAAAACAGATAAATGCCATTCTTAAACCAACACCAATTTGATTTATATTCCCTGAAGTGAATTTAAAAAAACAAAGATTTAGGATAATAAACACATATAGAGATATCTGTTTTGGCAAAGAGCACCTCAAATATGTTGTATGGTTTAATCTGGAATCTGGAATATTTAATTTGATTTTTGATTAATACTCGCATGCTATAAAATTTATTCTCATAAATAAGGGGAATACACAATACACGAACAATAAGACAAATTACACTTAGACTTAGGCATTCAATGCCTCGGCCAAGGAAATACGAATGCTTAGTTTGATAGATTATCACATGTTACTTGCCTTATCCCCAAGAGTTTGCGGCAAACACAATATGTATGTACCTACGCCATAGGCGTATGCGTAGGTGTGTCCGTCATTCTGCGATTACACCCCCAAACGCTAGTCGGCATTAGTGCTGCAGCGTCCACCTTGTTGACTTTTGCCGGCCGAACAGGCTAACTTCTGGTTTAGCCCTCCGCTAACGTAAATGGGGGTAAAATTGTATACGTGCGGCTGGTGTAGCCTTTTCAAATGTTACCGACTGAATGGATCACATTCTGATAGCGAAACGAGTCATTTCGCTCGGGTTGCGACGGGCAAATATATTGATTCACTGAGTTACAGCCGCCGTTTTGGTCGCTAGTAAAAGTTACTTCAAAGCGCTGGGTACTTCCGGTCGGCTCGGAGGCATTTCGAGGCTACCCAGCCGACCAATCACAGTGCTTACGGTCCGCATCAACTCGACGTGTAGTTACATTTTTGAGGAAGTGCACGTCAGGCAACGGCATAGCCTCTGCGTAGCCCCGTAGCCTACGCCGTCGATTCGACGCAGAAGTATAAATTACCCTTTAGAGTGAAATTTCTTGTCTGTCAGAATTTGCAATTGATGTTTTCATGCAGTCGGTATGTATTACATTTACATTACATTTACTTATCTAGCTGACGCTTTTATCCAAAGCAATTTACATTTGAGGAACAACATACAAGCATCAACAAAGCATCAATACAGCACGAGATCTACAACTGACAATACAAACTAGTAAGAGTAGCAGTAAATACTAGTAAGAGCTAATAACATGTATGGCATCAATGGAGTAAATACCTAGGAAAAGAAGTAAGAGTTAACAAGTCGTGGAGTGACACGAGTCCTTTTGGGCTGATCAAAAACCAGACTAGGGCTGTCCCTGACCAAGGATTTTCATAGTTGAAAGTCAACTGATAGTCAAATCGTGTGTTTTTGTGCACGGCGATTTCAAGCCGAAGCTAAACTGAGGCTTATTGTTGACCATTTCTCTCTCTCTCTCTCTCTCTCTCTCTGAATTCAATTCAATTCAATTCAAATTAGCTTTATTGGCATGAATGTGTAACAACAATATTGCCAAAGCATCATACATACTACATAAGAACAATCAACCCCATACATTTCATTAAACAAGTAATTAAAGCGTAAAGTGATCAAAGTGTGTGTGTGTTTGTATTAAAAAAAGAATATATATAATATATATAGTTAGCGTGTGTGTGTTTGTGTGTTAAAATAAATAAATAAATAAAACAGTAAGCGTGTGTGTGTGTGTGTTAAAAAAATATTACAAATAAAATAAATAAATAAAACAGTAAGCGTGGGTGTGTTTGTGTGTGTGTTAAAGAAATATTACAAATAAAATAAATAAATAAAACAGTAAGTGTGTGTGTGTGTGTGTGTGTGTTAAAGAAATATTACAAATAAAATAAATAAATAAAACAGTAAGTGTGTGTGTGTGTATTCTCTCTCTCTCTCTCGCCTGCCATTCACTGGTCTTGTCTTGTGCAGAGTTTTGCCTGCATGCACGTTCCTCGTGGGTCTATTTCAAGTAGCTGACTGTTTAAAAACAAAATAACATTCTTTGAGTATTTCATCAACGTGTCGACGTTTGGACCACTCGGCACAACACTGATGAAGCTGGGGCTCCGCTCCGTCTCTTCAGCAAGTTTTCCTCCACTGCCGCTACATGCTATGCCTACACATATGCACTAGGGTTACAATTTTGGAGTTTTCACGCACTTTAAAAACATTTATTGAAAGTTTTTTACATGTTTATTTACAGCATTAAACATTGAAATGTATATTGCAATAGTATATTAACTTATTGGGAGAAAACTGGTAGTTCTATGTAAAATCAGATGTTGAGCACCCCCATATCGCCAAATTGGCATCCATCCATCCATCGTCAACTGCTTATCCTGTGTACAGGGTTGTGGGGGGCTGGAGCCAATCCCAGCTGACATCGGGCGAAAGGTGGGGTACACCCTGGACAGGTCACCAGTCCATAAGAAGTCCATAAGTCAAGCAGGATAAGAACCAAGGACTGGGCTGCAGCTTTAGCCAACCTTAGGGCTTCAGTTACAGACAACAGAGCTGTTTCAATAGAGTGGGCACTCTTAACCCCTTAACGCTGATTGTCGCAAATTCGCATCACACATTTTCCTTTCAGACTGCAGCTGAGATAGCGTTTGTATTCCCCAAATGCCTGTAGTGCATATTCAATACGTACCTGGGAACCTTTTGCAAGCACTGGTTTCTTGTTTATGCCTGTTGTCGCTAATTTGCATCATACCTACATCATACCTGAATTTATATCTTTTCTATGTTCTATAGACAAATGAACAATTTCCATTTAACATCAAACTGAAAGCAAATGAAAACAGAAATTATTTTTTACATTTTTTTTATTGTAAATAAATTCTGGCATCAAGGGGTTTAAACCAGACTGATATAAATCTAAGAGGTCATTCTGTGAGAAGAATTCTGAGACCTGTTTGAAAACTGCCGTTCGATACCTTTGAATAGAAATGGTAGAAGTGAATTAATATAGATAGTGTATTAATATTGATTAGAGGTGTTTCACTGACTATTAATTGGCAACTATGGGCATTAAAAGGGTGGGATAAGAAGCTCGCTCATGTGGCAAATTTCAAGTTGATTGTGCTTTATAAAGGGAAATCACCATCTGACAGTTTTATAAATGAAGCCACAGATCCTACTGTACAGAGACACACTGTCATACTATATTTGACCCAGGATGCTTTTCTGTGCTTTTAACCATGCTGCTTTTCCTTGTTGCACAAGGTGAGTGTGAGACTACTAATTGCTTTGAGAGTCTTTGATGGGCAACTTCAGGTTAGGAGAATCTATCGATTTCTATAGTTCAGAAATTAGATTACAGTTTTTCTCAAATGCTAAAACACATTTCATCCATGT
>NC_060163.1:7200542-7202443 GCF_021292245.1 Micropterus dolomieu | reverse complement strand
TGTTTATGCCTGTTGTCGCTAATTTGCATCATACCTACATCATACCTGAATTTATATCTTTTCTATGTTCTATAGACAAATGAACAATTTCCATTTAATTTAACATCAAACTGAAAGCAAATGAAAACAGAAATTATTTACATTTTTTTTATTGTAAATAAATTCTGGCATCAAGGGGTTTAAACCAGACTGATATAAATCTAAGAGGTCATTCTGTGAGAAGAATTCTGAGACCTGTTTGAAAACTGCCGTTCGATACCTTTGAATAGAAATGGTAGAAGTGAATTAATATAGATAGTGTATTAATATTGATTAGAGGTGTTTCACTGACTATTAATTGGCAACTATGGGCATTAAAAGGGTGGGATAAGAAGCTCGCTCATGTGGCAAATTTCAAGTTGATTGTGCTTTATAAAGGGAAATCACCATCTGACAGTTTTATAAATGAAGCCACAGATCCTACTGTACAGAGACACACTGTCATACTATATTTGACCCAGGATGCTTTTCTGTGCTTTTAACCATGCTGCTTTTCCTTGTTGCACAAGGTGAGTGTGAGACTACTAATTGCTTTTTTTTTTGAACAATTGAAAACACAATGCTCAATTTGTGAGAAGGTTCTTTGTTTCATAACTGCCAATGCATATTTTTAGAAACTTTACAATAATGGATCTTCTTAGATCTCTGCAGAGGATTGGGCATTTAGATTTGTGAGTTTCATATGAAGAGTATAAATCTATAGTAAATTCTGTACACTACTGTAACACAACTCAATGCAAAAACAGAATCTATTGCACACAACAGTACTCTTGAAAACATGATCAGGGTGTGAAGTTTTTTTTATTTACACCACAATCACTGTGCGGCATCGTGTCGCTGAGCTGCATCGGGCCACATCACCTCATCCACATCGCAGGCTATATTGTCTCTTGCCAGGCACCGCGGGAAAAACGCCCTGGAATGGCGGATCCATCCTTGGAAGTTCCCCACTGGGATGTCAACACACGCCAGCTCCATTGCCCTTAGGAGGTTCTCTCTAGTGTATGGTTGTCTGTCATAAACCTTCCATCTCCACGATGAGAAGAACTCCTCTATAGGGTTCAGGAAAGGGGAGTAGGGTGGCAGACAAACGTTTAAAAAGTGGTTACTGTTGGTGGTGAACCACTCTCTGATTTGGTTTGTTCTGTGGAAACGTACATTGTCCCACATGATCACATAAATGGGATGTTCGGGCCCAGGATGGTGTTGGCGGTCCAGGAGGATATCTTTTAGCTCCTCTAGGAAGGTTAGGAGACGTTGGGTGTTGTAAGACCCAAGGACAGCCTGCCGGTGGACAAGCCCCTCCAAACCCATGGCCGCACAAAGAGTAATATTATCCCCCCCGTTGGCCAGGAACCTCAGTGATGGCTCTTTGGCCAATGATGTTATGGCCTCTTTGCCTTCGTTTCTGCAGGTTGAAGCCAGCCTCATCCAGGAAGAGGTACTCATGAGGTCTGGCCATCGCGTCCAACTGTAATATCCTCTGTGAAAATGTGAAAGTGCACAGGTGTTCAGAACAACAGTCAATCAGGTAGCATAGTATTGTCCAGAAGTAATGTAGGCCACTGAGCAACACAGTATGTTCACTAACTGTACTGTGAACATGGATGTATACTTACTTGCACAGACTCGTAACGTAGGTCTTTGTGTCGTGCAGAGTTTCGCTCAAAGGGAACCCTATAGACTTGTTTCATCCGCATCTTTTGGCGCCGGAGAACGCGGTCTATTGTGGCCAAGCTGACATCATCAATGCCCTCAAAGTTCACATTATCGGCAATGACTTTGTCTCTGATCTCCCGGAGTCTGATGAGGTTGTTCTCACGAACCATATCCACAATGAGGGTTTCTTGTGCCGCTGTAAA
>NC_060163.1:7195561-7200442 GCF_021292245.1 Micropterus dolomieu | reverse complement strand
CTAGGAAGGTTAGGAGACGTTGGGTGTTGTAAGACCCAAGGACAGCCTGCCGGTGGACAAGCCCCTCCAAACCCATGGCCGCACAAAGAGTAATATTATCCCCCCCGTTGGCCAGGAACCTCAGTGATGGCTCTTTGGCCAATGATGTTATGGCCTCTTTGCCTTCGTTTCTGCAGGTTGAAGCCAGCCTCATCCAGGAAGAGGTACTCATGAGGTCTGGCCATCGCGTCCAACTGTAATATCCTCTGAAAATGTGAAAGTGCACAGGTGTTCAGAACAACAGTCAATCAGGTAGCATAGTATTGTCCAGAAGTAATGTAGGCCACTGAGCAACACAGTATGTTCACTAACTGTACTGTGAACATGGATGTATACTTACTTGCACATACTCGTAACGTAGGTCTTTGTGTCGTGCAGAGTTTCGCTCAAAGGGAACCCTATAGACTTGTTTCATCCGCATCTTTTGGCGCCGGAGAACTCGGTCTATTGTGGCCAAGCTGACATCATCAATGCCCTCAAAGTTCACATTATCGGCAATGACTTTGTCTCTGATCTCCCGGAGTCTGATGAGGTTGTTCTCACGAACCATATCCACAATGAGGGTTTCTTGTGCCGCTGTAAATATGGCAACCCTCCCACCTCTATGTGGCATTCTTTCAACTCTGAAGAAAGAAACGTGTTGTCAATTGACATGTTTTACAATACAGTAACAACTGATTTGAAACTAATAGACTACTTTCAAAGGCTTGTAAAATTGTATTGTGACAAAGAAAGCAATAGAGTACAATACCTGTTGTGTTGTCTGAATGCCCTGATAATGGTGGCCACGGTGAACCTACTCAGGTTTGGACGGACTCTTAGTCCTGCTTCAGCCATTGTCATGCCATGGACAATGACATGGTCAATGACTGTTGCTCGCATCCCGTCCGTAATGATGGTGCGAGGTTGTCTTGCTCTCCCTCCTGGACCTTCTCTCCCTTGTTGGCCTCCTCCTCTTCTTCCTTGGCCTGCTCCTCTTCCTCGTTGGCCTCCTCCTCTTCCTCCCTGGCCTGCTCCTCTTCCTCGTTGGCCTCCTCCTCCCTGGCCTGCTCCTCTGACTCGATTACCTCTTCCCCTGACTCTGCCTTCATCCACTGTGTTTGTTTGGAATCTTCAGCAAACTGTGCACTCTGAACTTGCTTTTATACATGTGGTCACAGCATTAGCAACAGGTGTTTTCAATTTTGAGTTGTTGTGTGTAATGAATGACGCCAGGTGTGTTCATTTTGTTCAAATATTGCTGACTGTGGCAAGCATTTTGCATCACATGAGCTTTCATTTGAGAATATAAGCAGAGTTCTTTTGCAACTTGTGTTTTAGCAAGGAAAAATGTGTTAAGATTTATGTGAACGGAGGATTGTGTTTTGTGAATTGTGTCTTCATGTGAAATGTGTTTATGATATTGGAAAATGATGGCTAGATTTAGTAAATGTGTTTAGACAACTGGTCATTTGGTTTAGAGGATTGGCTTTTGTGTGTTAGCATTTGAGAAAAACTGTAATACACTGTCATTGACTAAAATAAAGATAATTCCAGTTGAAAGTTAAGATCTTGTCCACAGGAGGTTTCATGTTATATTAAACATTAAAGGAGAAATATTTGTGATTACTTTGCCTAATGGAGTGTCCATCATGTTATACTTGGGCACAGACCTTTGAGGCAAATGAACAGATGCTGCTGCAGGATATTTGTTCCTATGCAGGGTTACACAGCAGCTGCTCTTTACTTGTTAAAGAGTTGGGATTTTCCCATAGTAGACATAGATACAAGAAAATGAGCACTTTCTCCTGATTTGAAGGGATGCACTTGAGGGAAATAAAACAATTTCACTTATTTAGGAAGAGATCATGGATGGCAAGGCAAAAGCAATGAAAACATTTAATGAGAAAGGACCACTGCTGTTTCTCTGTTAATGCAGTTTATCAGTTTTTGGCTGATGCATCTTTTGGTCCCTTTAAACAGTGTCAGCAAAACCAAGGAGGAAAAACGAAACAAACACATAGGTTTCTGGGAATCAGCATTGCAGAGAACCTGACATGGCCATCTGAAAGAAATACTAACAGACCCCTTGAATACCTCCCACAGTGTCCCACAATGTGGGCATGTGTGTTCCCTCATTTTGACCTCATTTATACCAGGGTACTTTCTTCTTGCAAAGCACTGAGGCGGTAAGTGTCCAGAAGAAGGCTCTTAATTATTCACTATCACCAGATCTCTACTGTACAGAGACACATTGTCATATTGTGACCCAGGATGCCTTTCTCCGTTCACTATGGACTGTCTCTCATGTGTTTAACCATGCTGCTGTTCCATGTTGCACAAGGTGAGTGGGTGATTACTACTTGATTTCTAGATTCTTTAAAGGGCAACTTAAACGTTTCATAAATGAATCTATCAATTTCTGTTGTGTAGAAAGGAGGATTTCTGTGAAATGTCCACAGGAAGTTTTTTGTGTTGTATTAAACATTAATGGAGAAATCTTTTTTTTTTTTGAGTCCATCATGTGAAGACCTTTGAGACAAATAAAGAACAGATGCTGCTGCAGGATTTTTTCCTAAAACAGTGCTTTAGAAAGCTTTGGAAAAATGCACATGGGAGAAAACAAACAATTTTAAAACCTAACTTCTATTTGTACTTGTTAATATACCTAACATTCCTTACTTTTGGGTAGTAAATGAAACTAGCAACATATTTTAGATTTTTACAGTAAATAGTCATCCTGAAAGAATATTTACCTGTTCAATTAATAAAATGATTCTCTGTTGTTGTGTGCTTTGTAGGGCAACACAAAAAGTATCGGTCCAATCATGTTGTTCCCAACTGCTGCTCAACAACCTCAGATGCCACCATTACAGAACCTGTCATTGCCTGCTACCTACAGGGGGAAAACACATTTCCTACTTGTAAAGTAAAGGCCTACATGTAAGAAAATCATTCAAACATTTTTGTGTTTGTGGGGAGGAGTCTCACACTGTGCCCTTACTCAGTTGATTACAGGGCCGGCCCGTGGCATAGGCGACAGGTGGTTACCTATGGCGCTTAAATGTCTGGGGGCGCCGCAAGAGAAGGTTTTCGACTTGGCACAAATCATCTCAGCCCAGCTGTTCTGACACCGGCATAGGCCGTGATAGCAAGTAAGTGCACCTCGCGGCTGTGTAGAGAATATAAACATCTAAAACCTGAGGTGCAGACTTGCTCTGTTTGGGACTGTGAGCAGCACTTTACTGCAGCTGCTGAAGTTAATGTGTGTAGATTTGTGGTGAGTGCTTTCCAGTTGGTTTCGGTTTCACATGCTACATGCAGTCTGTCGGTCAAACGGTCTGAAGGGGATTATTCCAGCGGAGCAATAAGTAGCCTAATGCACAGCAGAGTATAGGGCAGGTAGAATTAAAAGATGTTATGAATTCTCATCAAATGATGACGTTAGTCTCTTAATATTAGCCTGCTCTTTTTTTCGACACAGATGTGGGAGAGATTCTGAATGTGCAGAATGTTCTGAACATGAGCAGAAAACCTGCTCAAACACAGGATTTATTAAAGTCCAGGAATATATAACTATAAGTTATTTGAGGTGAAAAGGTGCCACATGCACATCCCCATGCAAAAGACACAAAAGAGGAGGGAAGACTGAATCATGCCTGCAGGTGTGCTGACTCAGCAAGGATTTTATTAAATTAGAAAAGTTGACCTACAGGAGAAATATCGGCTATTTAAAAACAATAGCTATATAATGTCTGAAAGCCTTACTGCATTATTCATTTTTTATATTTTGAATAGTCACCTACTTTTCCACTAGAAATTGAGGCAGAAAAGGCACACATTTTCACCAGAATGCAGGAAATGAAGTCCCCAATGCTTTAAATTTTCTGAGGGAGTACCCCCAGACCCTCCTCTTTATTTGAGTCATCTCCACTATTGAAACTAAACCAATGCTCTTGTATTTCTAGGAATCTAAGACATACTGCAAGTAAACAGTCTCTGGGTTGACTCACAGTTTCCGGAGGGGAATAGGTTTGGCTATGATGTTGAGGTTGACAAGTATGCTTATCACACTTACTCATTATTGACCATGATTACTGACTTGACTTTTCATCTATACATGCTAAAATTGTGAATTTGGCTGCTGAACGTTTAAAAAAATTATTGAGGAAAGGGGAGCGATGGCCCCAACCCCTGAGGTGCACTTTTTAGGGTTGGGCAAAGGGGGGGCGCCGATTTAAAATCTCGCCTAGGCCACCAACATTGCCACGGCCGGCCCTGGTTGATTATGAGCAGACAAGAATAATGTGAGTGAGAGAGAGGGGCCATCAGAAACACTGGCAAAACGTGATAGTTCATCTTGCCTTAACACTACGTAACACACTTTTAGGAAAAGTCAGAGACTGGGGCACACAGCTTTAATATTCAGGGACTTGAATATTTAGTCATTATATACAATCAAAAAACAGCTGCGGGTAAATTTGACCCATTGGTGGTTCTAGTGTTAAGTTAGATGAGAAGATAAAAACCATTTTAGCTGTAACTTTTTCTAGTCTTTGTCCAAAGCTGAGCAAATATTTATTTACACATATTTACATATTTACTGCACAGACATGAGTGTGATATCAATCTTATTATCTTGTCTTGGCAAAAACATAGGACATTCGCTTTTCTTCACAAAACAACAATTGTATCGTCCACAAACACATGACGACACTGAGATATCATTTTGAGACTTTGTGGACCCAAATTGACTGTTGTGGAACTGAAGATATTTTTATTGTTCAAGCACAGTCATCATATTTTCTAACTATCGGTGGGAATCTCTTCTTGCTACATAAGTGTTTCTTCCTGTCTCTTACC
>NC_060163.1:7194247-7195461 GCF_021292245.1 Micropterus dolomieu | reverse complement strand
GCTATTTAAAAACAATAGCTATATAATGTCTGAAAGCCTTACTGCATTATTCATTTTTTATATTTTGAATAGTCACCTACTTTTCCACTAGAAATTGAGGCAGAAAAGGCACACATTTTCACCAGAATGCAGGAAATGAAGTCCCCAATGCTTTAAATTTTCTGAGGGAGTACCCCCAGACCCTCCTCTTTATTTGAGTCATCTCCACTATTGAAACTAAACCAATGCTCTTGTATTTCTAGGAATCTAAGACATACTGCAAGTAAACAGTCTCTGGGTTGACTCACAGTTTCCGGAGGGGAATAGGTTTGGCTATGATGTTGAGGTTGACAAGTATGCTTATCACACTTACTCATTATTGACCATGATTACTGACTTGACTTTTCATCTATACATGCTAAAATTGTGAATTTGGCTGCTGAACGTTTAAAATAATTCTTGAGGAAAGGGGAGCGATGGCCCCAACCCCTGAGGTGCACTTTTTAGGGTTGGGCAAAGGGGGGGCGCCGATTTAAAATCTCGCCTAGGCCACCAACATTGCCACGGCCGGCCCTGGTTGATTATGAGCAGACAAGAATAATGTGAGTGAGAGAGAGGGGCCATCAGAAACACTGGCAAAACGTGATAGTTCATCTTGCCTTAACACTAGAACCGCCAGGGTTCGTTGTATACCAATAAACGCCATATTGGGTAATATTTACCTGCTATACAAATGCAATAATTTTGTGATTATTTCTGCTATATGTTGCTCCAACACACTTTGGGAAACATTTAGCACCTTGGCTGTGCATTTCCTATAAACACCATCCCCACATTTCAGGCATTTACATAATGCACAAAATTTTATTCTGTTCTATTCATTGTCTTGACCGTGCAAGTTGATCGCTTGCGCTGCGCATCTGTGAAATCTACTGCAGCATTAGTTTTGATGATCATGTAGCAACACAAAAGCTACAAGCAGTGGCTTTTATGCATGTTTACTTCATACAAGTGGATCTCTGTCAGAATGCAGAATCAACACAGGACACATCGCTCAGCCCCCACCGTCACACTCTCCTTCACTCACTGCGCTGAGCAAGTGTAATGCCTTTAGTGGAAAAGGCGTTGCCAATAGCAACATAGAATGTTTATCTAAACAGGCAAAATGAACAGTGACTAAAATTACTGTATTCTCTATAGGGGTAAATTTTACCTGCGGGGGGGGGGGGGGGGGG
>NC_060163.1:7175476-7194227 GCF_021292245.1 Micropterus dolomieu | reverse complement strand
GGGGGGGGGGCTACGTAACACACTTTTAGGAAAAGTCAGAGACTGGGGCACACAGCTTTAATATTCAGGGACTTGAATATTTAGTCATTATATACAATCAAAAAACAGCTGCGGGTAAATTTGACCCATTGGTGGTTCTAGTGTTAAGTTAGATGAGAAGATAAAAACCATTTTAGCTGTAACTTTTTCTAGTCTTTGTCCAAAGCTGAGCAAATATTTATTTACACATATTTACATATTTACTGCACAGACATGAGTGTGATATCAATCTTATTATCTTGTCTTGGCAAAAACATAGGACATTCGCTTTTCTTCACAAAACAACAATTGTATCGTCCACAAACACATGACGACACTGAGATATCATTTTGAGACTTTGTGGACCCAAATTGACTGTTGTGGAACTGAAGATATTTTTATTGTTCAAGCACAGTCATCATATTTTCTAACTATCGGTGGGAATCTCTTCTTGCTACATAAGTGTTTCTTCCTGTCTCTTACCCGTCTTTTCAACCCTACAGCTTCATCACTCAAAATAACAAATGGTGTGTAGACCCAAGAGCTTGGTGGATCCCACAAAGACTGGAGAAGTTAGCAAAAGTAAGTCACATTTCACAGCTTGTTTATGATGATGTTTTGCTTTCATTTGAATTGTTTCCCTTCATTTCAATGTATTGTATTAATCTGTCACTAGATAGCAATTACTGTTTATTTCATAACACATTGTGCAGTGCAGTTTTATGTAACGCAACGTAGATTACAACATACAGCAGAATACTTCCCAATTTTTTGTGTAATGTGTTTGTTATTGTTTTTACCAGTACAATATGGATACATAAAGGTAGGCACAAGGAAAGACAATGGGAAGTTGGGGAATAAGGGGGTAATAATAGTAGAACATAAAAAGAATTTATACTGTTGGTATTTTTTTTAACTAATGAGTGCCTATTCTGTTATAACGGGGTACAGTATGACCTACTGGACAACAAAGTCCTTCTGTAGCACTTGATAAATCTGCTGTGATTTATGGGTGCCATTTAAAATCTTATAATATGGAAACTGTCTAAATAAAACAAACTGTTTCTCTCCACAGAGAGGGATATATTGCAAAACCCAGTGAAATGCCTTCAACAGCCAAGATGATGATGATGGACTATGACGCATCATGAACTTTTAAGCAGAAATCTTTACACACTGACCAAAATCTGTTTATTTTTTCTATTTTGTTAAAGCTGGGGTAGGCAATTTATTGCAGAAGCAAATTTTAATATGTTGAAATTCTGACTTTAATAAACAAACAAACAAACAATCATTTAATTTGGTCCGAAGGAGATATGAACTTTCAAATTGCAGAGTTTCTCCAACATTGCCTACCCTAGGTTTAATTGAAAGGTTTCATTTCCTTTGTTGGAATCATTATCATCTTCTAAACAAATAAAGATATTTTAAATGTTGTCTTTTCGTCATTGGTGTATTTAATTGGGAAAATCATTAAATTTCTTGCCAAGAGGTACTCTCGTGGATAAATATGAAGCTACAGCCAACCGTTTGCTACAGTTAACTTAGCTTTACGCAATGTCACATTCACCCATTCACACACAGATAGCCATGGCTAAGGTGCCAACATCTTTTTAGTCTTTGCCACCACTCAAAGCGCTTTTCACTACATCCATTCACCCATTCACACACATTCATACACTGATGGCAGAGGTAAAAGTGTCAACTGCACATCAGAACAGAAGTAACATTCATATACTTTTACACATCAATAGCACAGCCACCAGGAGCAATTTGGGGTTCAGTGTTTTGCCCAAGGACACTTCAACATGCAGATTTAGGGAGGTGGGGATCAAACTACCGACCTTCCAGTTAGAGGACAACCGCTCTATCTCCTTAGCCACAACCACTCCTAGCCTAGCTCTTTCTCTGCAAAGCTCTAAAATTCATACAAAAACATTAGAACAAGAAAAAACAGTCAGTTGTGGTTTCATGTGGAGTTGGTTGATGTTTTATTTGAGTTGAACAGAGAAAAATTAACAGTCTTGCAGGGTGATGCACAGAGAACAACCTACTGCTCAACGTCAGCAAAACCAAGCAGCCGATTGTTGATTTTAGGAAAGAGAAAGCGAATATACACACCCCTGTCTATATCAGTGGAGCTGGAGAGTTTTAGGTTTCTGGGAATCAGCTTCACAGAGAATATGTCATGGTCACCTCCCACCTCCACATTGATAAAGAAACATTGGCAAACCTAATGAGTAACCACTTAAACAAAGTGCTCCCTTTTTTCTAGAATGAGGGGTGTTCCCTTGTTTATGCTCCCAGAATAAGGCTTATAATTATTCACTATAACCTGGGACCTCTTTTATTAATGTTTTGTACGCTCAAACTTTTATTTATAAAAAACAAACTTAATGGGAGAATGTGCGGTCCTCCTCAGAAACTGTGACCCATATGTACGCACATAAACTGGAGAAATGAAAAGATGGCAAAAGCATGTTACAATTTGAAATGGATACCATTGTGTAAATTAAATCAAAATATTACTTGCAAGCCATTCTTGAACTAGTAAACAAACACCTGTTAGACTGATATTCCATGAAGTGAATAAAAAAAACATGATTTAAGATAATTTTTCTTAAAGAGATATCTTATCGGAACAACCCAACAGCTGTTTGATTGATACTACCTGGAGTGCACACTAGAAGAACCACAATTCAGGATAATAAACACAAATGGTGATATCTGTTTTTGCTGAAAAAACGCCTCAAATATATTGTACAGTTTTATCGGGAATATCATTTAATTTGATCTGTAACTAATACTTGCAGGCTATGAAATTCATTCTCATAAATAAAGTGTACAGAAGGATAGATTATGTTTAAACTGCCATATTTGATACTTCAGTCGAGCAAATACAAGTGCATAGTTTTTAGGGCTGACCACAAATAGTCGAAGATTTGAGGCTTTGATGGGCGGAGCCTAATTTGACTGTCAATCTCAATCCAGTCGAAGCTTCGCAGCGAAACAAGGATCACGCCATTTTGGCGATATGGGGGTGCTCAACGTCTGATTTTACATAGAACAACCAGTTTTCTCCCAATAAGTTAATATACAGCCTATTACAATATACATTTTAATGTTTAATGCTGTAAATAAACATGTAAAAAGAAAAAAACTTTCAATAAATGTTCTTAAAGTGCGTGAATAAATCCAAAATTGTAACCCTAACTCTGGGTCGTCAGTGCGCATGTGTAGGCGTAGCGTGTATGTGTAGTGGCCGTAGTGGCAGTGGAGGAACACTTGCTGAAGAGACGGAGCCCCAGCTTCACTGATGTTGTGCAGAATTGTACGCAACTCGCGGGACTTTTCGGATAATTTATCACCGTTGATGAACCACACAAAGAATATTATATCGTTTTTAAATAGCCGGCTACTTAAAATAGACCCAAGAGGCGTGCACGCTAAACTCTACAAAAGACCTGTGAATGGCAAGCGAGAGAGAGAGCGAGAAAAGGGTCAACAATAAGCCTCAGTTTAGCTGGAAATTTACAGTGTAAGTTGAATGAATAGAGACTGCAGCCCTGAAGCTTCTCAAGATTAAAGCGGAGCTCTCTTGCTTCAACCTCCCCAACGAGAACTTCAGTTTCACCCTGGGAGAATTTTCTTTTTTTAGCTTTTCTGTCAGAATTTACAATTGTTGTCTTCTTGCAGTCAGTATATATTAATATTAATTAGGGGTATTTCCATGACTATTTATAGCTAAATATGGGTCTTTAAAGGGTGGGACAAGCTCACTCGTGCGCCAAATTTCAAGTTGATTCTGATTAATAAAGGTAAATCTGTCATATTGGCACCCAGGATGCCTTTCTCTGTTTGTTATGGACTGTCTCTCAAGTCACAATAAGTCAAATGCCAGTTAGCAGTATGTGTCTACTTCAATAGAAGTATGAAAATAACAGTCATTATTCCAGCACATAGATGTCAAAGGGTTATTGCGTCAATTACTGGTGCATCGGGAATTTCTGTTCAATTTTCCACCGATTTTAATGTGTCACATTGTGACTGTGACTCACTGTGTAACTTCTTCTCATCAGTGATGGACTGACATAACTTCTATGTGTGTGTGTGTGTGTGTCATACATTTTATTTTGTGGTGCTGGCTGTGTGTGATTCAACTTGTGTGTTATGGCTTGAAAATTAAGTTCATGGTTTGAACTGTGAAACACATTTGACATAATTCAAATACATTACAACATCATTCAAGTCACTTTATCCGTTTCATCTTTTTAGGGAGGAACACTTAACCAATCACAAGGTCACATCGGGTGTTGTTCTTTCTGTAGATTGAGCAACGAGGGGTGTGTCGCCTCAAATTGGCTGCATTTATACCAACAATCTTGCCTCTGGGAAATCAGAACCTCCACTGTGACTCTGACAAGTGCTAGACCAGATAGTGTTCAGACAATAACTATCACCAGATCTCTACTGTGCAGAGATACACCATCAGTCTTGGACCCAGGATGCATTTCTCCATTAGCTGTGGACTGTCCTTTATGTGCGCAACCTTGGTGATTTTCCTTCCTGTGCAAGGTGAGTGTGGTTAATGTTTGACGTATAAGTTAAGAGAAGCTACTAAACTGACCGTTTTTTTTACGCAGCTGACTGAAGTCTTAGTCACTCCAGGTCTGTTACTGTCTGTTTTTTTTGCATTGTAGGAAAACTTTGGCATGTTACGCCTGAATCCCCATTCCTACACCCAATCATTCCCAGCTGCTGTATGATGGTCTCAGACGACCACATTAGGGAAACTGTCATTGCCTGCTTTGAACAGAGGGAACACACATTTCCTAGTTGTAAAATACATGCATACATGTAAGTAAAAAAAACATTCAAGCTCCATTGAGATGATCGATACCACTTTAATGTCTGTATGTTACTTACAGAGTGTTAGGGGGCTTTCACACCTACCTCGTTTGGTCCGGACTTTCCAGTTTGGTCTGAACCAAAATTGCAGGTTTGAAACCTCCCCCGGACCACAGTCTGGACCAAACAGATGAAATTTGGTCCGACGTAAAGAGGTAGTCTCGGTCCGGATCAAACTAAACCATGGTTCGGTTGGTTTCTGATGGTTCAGACTTTCAGACCATTTACAGAAAGCTCGGCATTTGCCATAAACTAAACTGGAAACTAACAAATGCACGGGGAAATGCATTGAAATAAGGACACAATTATAAAGACAGCTCATCTTTTCAAACAGAGGGAAGCACACTGCCACCCATCTCTTTGGTCTCTCTCTCCTCAAACGGAGGAGCAGAAGGATTGCTTGGGGTCTTCTCCTCCTGTCCTGTTGGCGACGTTATAATGTTCGCACAACGAGGACGTTTAATTGCGACTAGCCTTCAGTATAGTTGGTGCTGCAGGTAGTAATGCCATATATAACATATAATAATAACAATATAGGCTAGTGGTGGCAAATATTCATTCATTCGTGTCAAAGATACCCGCTGAACTGTTTAATAAATCAATGTCACGTACAGGGAGACGCACCCCACATAGATGATTACGACAGGACGCAGGTCTGTCATGCAAAATCCTTTAGTGCGGTCGCAGAATTGCAGTGTGAAACCAAACTAACCGATTGTATCAAAACTTTGGTTCGGACCTTGGTGCGGACTTTCAGGTGTGAAAGCCCACTTAATTACAGGCGCTGATTGGGGTAGCATAGCATAAAGAACAGCTAACGTATTGTTGTTGTTTCTATTTCTGTTTATGCACGTATAAAAAAATTACAAGATACAATGTGTTAATTACTGAGCTTAAAAAGTGATGGCTCCCGGCTCTTGCTCCATACTTAATGCACAGACATGAGAGTGGTATATCAGTCTTCTATTATGTTAATGCTACTGTAGCTGTTTTCAGTGCATATTTGTTATTTTTGAAAAGAAACATGTTTTTGATTTCTAATGTTTCTTTCTAATTTCTAATGTCTTTTTTTAAACTTACAGTTTTGTGACTCAGAGTCAGAGTAAAGTTTGTGTGGACCCAAATGCCAGTTGGCTCCCTGAAAGACTCAAGAAGTTAGAGAAAGTAAGTCTAGAGATATTTACAGCTGAAACATATCAAGGAGAGCTTGTTTGGGATGTCTTTTGTGGTTTTAAAATTGTTTTCCTTTTTTCGCCCTTTCTATGTTTTTTTGTGAATTTTTTTTTTTTTTAACCTGCAATGCACAATCCTCATATGATGTTGTTTATCTGATGACACATTATGAGGTGCGATTTAAGAGAACATACCCAACCTCCATAGCCTGGGAACCAGATGAATCTGCCGAACTTGTGTTTTAATTTGCTCTGTCAGATACGTCTGGCCGTCCTCAGTTTTCTACCCTAAGTGGGGCTGGTCAGTCTAATCACAACCTTTTATCTAATATGGAGCGGGTATTATACCTTGACTGACAGAGGAGCGACACTGGTCCAGATTTGAAAAGTCACACTGTGCTGATTAGTTTTAGGTCTGGACCGGCATCCAGTCTCAGGACAGTCCAATGCTGTCCAATACAATTCAGTGCTGATCAAATATTAATCAAGATTCTGTTCTGCCCGAACTTCAATGTGTCGCTCAGTGAACAAAGGGCTTCCTGACTAATACACGTTTGTGAATCAGTCTGGCATTGCCATGATGCAAATTTTGTAAAGTTTTACTGCATCCCGTTAGGGATTTAGAAATGCTAGTGTTTGACAACTCAAATACAACTTTAATGGATAACATTTAAATGACTATAACATGGAAACTGTCTAAACCGAAAATAACTGTTCTCTCCACAGAAGGGAATCACTTGTGAAATCCTGTGAAAGGCCTTCAACAGCCAAGATGAAGATGATGCACCATGACCTTCTAAGCAGAAATATTTACACTGGCAATATGTCTACTAACTTAACGGCAATGCTTAATTCCCGCTGTCTTTAAATATATGTGTGTGATTTGGTTAAAGACAGAGTTCAGTGATACAGTAGTTTGGGGGAATTTTACGGGTTTCCCAGAGTCAGAAATTAAAACATGCCTTGGGACTTTTTTTATGTATTTGGTGTAGTCTAGTTATGTCAAACAGCAATATTAGGCTATCTTGGCTCAATTGTTGTGTCCAGGGAATCAATTAAAATAACCATGATCCCATAGACATCCAGGAATTGAGCGAAACTAAGCAAGTGGGGTGGTTCAAAACAGTTAATGCCAATGTCTTTGTCATTTTATCATCATATTCTAAACAAATAAAGATAATTTTGAAAAATGTTGTCAGCCCACTAACTAAATATTATAAAACCTTAATGGAATGGTTTGCCATTTTGAGAAATAATTCACTTTGTCGTCAAGAGGAACTCTCGCTTTTGTAAGATAAATATCACATCAACTTATTGTCACATACACAATCATGCACAATATAAAACATTTATGAGCTCTCTGCATTTAACTCATCCTAAGTATCAGGAGCAGTTGGCCTCCACGATGAAGATGAAGATGTAGATGATGCTCCATGACTTTTTAAGTAGAAATCTTTACACCTTTGCCCACATCTACACATGTGGCCGATCCTTTGGTGACAGTGGTCTGCTCCTTTGGTCTGCAACTGAAGCACAGTGAGTGGAGATCATTGTCCGTCAGTACGACACCTAGGCAAATGCGATATCTCAGGAACAAGAAATTTGTTCGAAATTGGAACAAACGTTCATCTGGACGGATGAACTGATTAGAATTTGTTGAAAATTCATGGTCATTATGGCCTCAAAATAGGTTCTTGTTTGGTGTCTGAATTACGCGGACATATCTGGCATCTAAGCAAGTAAGGCACAAAGGGGTTATATTTAGTCTGTAGATTGATCATGTGTGGTTTGGGTGTAACACGAATTAAACCAATCATGAGTGTTATTCTCCCATTACCCTCTGAAAGCCAGCTGTGCCTGGAATGGCACATTGCTATTTAAATGGCAGATGAATGCCACATTATTGAAACCATCAATTGCATCAATTCAAGTGTGATGCAGACTCGCAGGTGAGAGAGAGAGAGAGCTCATGAGGACGAGCGAGAGAAAGGGAGTAAAATACTTATGTGTTAGTGGCATTTCAGTTCCAACATGAGGTATCAGTGCTTAAAAGTGGCTAAATGTATACAGTAATGGTTACATGTGACTATTAGACATTTCTTTGCTCACATATTTATAGTTAAATCTAAACTATTTTTTGTCTCTCAGTGAGTTCAACACATCGCACCATTACTGAAGACAATATATCTGTTTACAGTTTTTTTTTTTTATTGGGGGAGTTATTAACAAACTCATTGAGTAACCACTCAACAGCTGCGTTCCTCTTTCTATGGAGGGGGTTCTGTATTGGTGTTATTATACCTTCACTGATTACTTCACTGACAAGCACAGGAGCAGTGTGTGTCCAGAATAAGGCTCTTAAATATTTACTTTATTATCCAGATCTCTACAGAGACAATCTGTCAAATTTGGACCCAGGATGCATTTCTCCATTAGCGGTGGACTGTCTTTTATATGTGTAACTTTGCTGATTTTCCTTCCTGCGCAAGGTGAGTGTAGTTTTGCATACTTATCTTTTAAGCATGACTGAAGAGAGACTACTAAACTGAGGATGACTTGGCAAATACTTTTGTATTAAGGCTGGCCCGTCCTCACCAGACAAATGGCCATATAGGTTGATTGTTCAGCAGCTTATTACAACCCATATTTACATTTATTGCTGGGTTACGCAGGTGACTTACGGTACTTATCCTCCTGAGACCCAGCCCATTGACTTATGTCCACCGTAGTGGACATTTGAGTTTCATCCCTCTCCTTTAAATCTTTTGTGCTAGTCTCTTAATTCCTGCTGTACTGTACAGAGGACATCCTGGGCTTTTCAATGATATGTTATTTGATTGGCTGGGAGGCCGGGAACCCCCTCTATCTTTCAATCCAAAATGGACGGCATAGGAACAAGCACATTTTATGGAAAGATAAGAGGTGAGTCAAATATTGTTTGTCTATGGTTTTGTTACTATGATAATCATATATTTTCTTGTTCATTAAGGTGTTAGGAATCATATATTTAGTTCTGATAGCAAATACATTATGTATCTTTTGAAAAATTTGCCATTTTATGAATGTCAACTATAGTGGACATCAGGACTATCTTCATGTAAATAATGACTCCACATTTTTATAGGAAACAGAACTGAAGCAGAAAGAATTCTTTACAAAATAGTCGAGGGAGATTCAGATTTAGAGTTGTCAGATGATGAGAGAGATGAGGATGAGTTTCAACCAGTGAGAGAAGACGAAGATGAAGATGATGCAGAAGGCTCAGTTGAAGGGACAGATGCAGACACAGAGTCAGACACAGACAGGGATGAGCAGGAAACTCGACGCCCCCTGTGGGCCAGGAGTAATATGTATGTTTGATGCAGTTCCACAATTTTAAATTTAGCTGCATTGAGTATATAAACTGTTTTTATTTATCATTTATTAATCTTTTTTTCCCTTCATATCAGATTTGCACCTGTGTTACCTGGGCTTCCTGTGTGTCAAGATGACCCTACAACACGTGCAGACTGGAGTCCAATTGAATACTTTTCACAGTACATTGACAACAAGGTCTTTGAAGATTTGGCAACATACACAAATCAAAGAGAGCTGCAAAGCAGAGGAGTGTGTATGAACACTACGCCACAAGAAATAAAAATCTTCTTTGGCATTTCAGTCCACATGGCCTGCCTTGGCTATCCCAGAATTAAAATGTTTTGGGCCAAAAAAACTAAAGTGCCAGTCATAAGTAGCAAAATGTCTAGGGATAGATTCTTCAGGATAAGAAACTCCCTCAAGATTGTCAATGACCTGGCTGTAACAGAGGAAACAAAGAAGGCAGATATTCTTTGGAAAGTTAGGCCAATACTCGATCGTGTACGGCAAGGCTGTCTCAGCCTTGCAAAACCAGAGAGGGTCTGCATTGATGAGCAAATCATCCCATTCACAGGCCGTTGTCCAGTCAGGCAATATGTTCCCGGCAAGCCAAACCCTACTGGCCTAAAGGTCTTTGTCCTCGCATCCCCAAATGGTCTGATGCTTGATTTTGAAGTCTACCAAGGGAAGAATACCTTTACAGTCCAAAGGTTAGGAGTTGGAGCTGCAGCAGTTCTACGCATGGTTGAATCTGTTCCAAAAGGAAGCCACATATTCTTCGACAGGTACTTCACAACCATAGATCTATTGGATGCATTGCTGGCAAAGGGCCTTCCTGCAACTGGAACTATAATGAAGAACCGTGTCCCAAAGCTGTGCCAGCTGCCAGAAGACAAACAGTTGAAAAAAGAGGGGAGAGGAACATCAGTGTCAGTGGCCAGAAAGAGTCCTGAGCTGGCCATCACAAAATGGTTCGACAACAAACCAGTGCTCATGGCATCCACTGTACATGGGAAAGACCCAGAAGACATCTGTACCAGATGGTCCAAGAAAGAAAAGCACATGGTCCAGGTTAAAAGACCAGCAGTAATTAAGCAGTATAATGACAACATGGGTGGCGTGGATCTTTGTGATCGCATGCTTAGCTTCTATCGTATGTCAAGCAGGACCAAGAAATGGACATCGCGTGTGATCAGTCACTTCTTTGATGTTGCCATCACAAACTCCTGGATACAATACAAGTCTGACAGCAAAGCTCTGCACAGAGCATCCAAGAACACACATCAGTACCTGGACTTCAAATTAGTCCTAGCTGAAGAGCTGTTGGAGAGTCCGGAACTGGATAACAGCTGTGAAGAGAGTAGGATGAGTATGAGCCACCATCTAAAATGAGGATCCCACAACCAGAGCCATCTGTGCGCAGACTAGGAGCCATGCACATGCCTGAGATGATGGATACCAAGCATGCAGAAAGATGCAGAAATAAGGGCTGCAAGAGCAAGACGTACATGAGATGTACCAAATGCAAGATGTTCCTCTGCATTACCAAAAAGAGAAATTGCTTCCAGGACTATCACCACTAACAAAGAACATACTAAGAACAAAATGAAGAGTGAAGAAAAACTAGATTGGATTCAGTTTGACAGAAGAAATAAATCCCCAAAAAATCAGTTTCACATTAGTTCTATGTTCATTGTTCAAATAACTCAAGGATTAAAGGGGACCAATAAAAGGATTGAATAGTAAAGATATATTTGCAAAATGTAAGGAAAAGTGTTCAAGAATGATAAATGTGTCTATTTTATAATCAAAATGTCTGCATTCTTGTATAATAGTCAATTTACAGCCCAAAATGTATGTATTCTTAGTTAAAAAAACTCTATAATCTGGTAAAATTTGTATCTACCAAATGTGTCTGTTTTCGTACTCAAATGATCCTGTCGTGTACTACAGTGGACATGCTGTAAAATAAAAATAAAAAATAAAAATGTGTGAATTGTAGGATGTTTTTTTAACCCTGAACAGGTATGGAATCACAAAAAAATATGATTAGGAAAAAAAATATTTTCCTTGGTTCTCAGTCACTTGACTTACACAACGTGCTTATTGTAACCCAAACCATGATCTTTTTCCACACCTAACCAAGTAGTTTTGTTGCCTAAACTTAATGAAACTTTGAACGTTTCACAACATTAACCACGTGCTTTCACAACATACTTAAGACCTGAACTGGAGTGGTACTTTCCAACGGTGATACATGTAGTTATAGGACAACTGACAATGCACCTATATACAAATTGCTGCAGTATACACTGCTGATATAAGTCTTATTCATGCCTGGT
The DNA here is from genome assembly GCF_021292245.1 of Micropterus dolomieu. Lineage (NCBI taxonomy): Eukaryota > Metazoa > Chordata > Actinopteri > Centrarchiformes > Centrarchidae > Micropterus > Micropterus dolomieu. Next base: position 7,182,430 of record NC_060163.1, on the reverse strand, counting down.
CTATTGCTTTCTTGTGTTTTCTGCATTGTAGGGCGACTTCAGTATGTCACGCCTGAATCTCCAGACGTGATACCAGTCGTCCCCTCCTGCTGTACAAATGTCTCAAAGGCCCGCATTTTGGAGAAGATCATCGCCTGCTTTGAACAGAAGGCACACACATTTGCTAATTGTAATATACATGCATACATGTAGGTAGAAAAGTATTCACACACTTAATTTTCTGTCTGTGTTTGTGTTATCCATTGCTTTACATTTATTCATTTTTGCTGAAGCTTTTATTCAAAGCGACTTACAATTGCTATGTATGTCAGATGCCTCTGGAGCAACTAGGGGCAACTAGGCAGGAGCGGCTTGTTCATTAGGTTGACCGGGCACTGCCAAGCCAGGAAAGGAAGGTAGCATGATGTGGCCACCACGGGCATCTTGTCAGAGGAGGGTAAAAAGAAGAAGAAGTAGGAAAGCAACACAGAAAATAAACCAAAAACAATAGAATAAACCTTTTAAATTTCCCCTTGCATGCCTTGTTGTTCATGTATAAATACAAAGGAAGAATGGGAGAACAGCACATAGCTCGTTGTTACTGTGTGATTATACAGTTACAGGAGAACAGTGGATACTTTAATATAGCCCACTCCCCTAATAATACTGTGTATCTACAGGATAACAAGTGGAGTTTTTACAACTCTCTGCTTACCTTATTAGTCTTGTGTAATGTGTAACTTAAAAACTGAAAATAAATACTAGGTTCATCTGTACCCCGTTAAACATTTAAGAATAGCTGTGTTTGATCCACCTTCATATACAGCATATGTGACAATATTACATAACTGTAGCCTATTACTTGAGACGGGTCCCTTAGCTGCAACGCAAGATTAACTGTAAATAATTGTATTCATTGCAGTGCCACTGTGCTTTATTCTGGATTTGTTGTTCCTAAATAAAAGCTTTGTTACAGCTAAATCAGATGATTGTGAGAGTCATTCTTTTTTTTATCATTATTGCTAAAGTAGTTGCCTTTACATCCAAAGGTCTTAAGATCGGTTGATTTTAACTGTGGACTGTTCATTCATTGTAGACATTGACAATGAATTTCAGGATGTAGCTGTTCACAAATACTGTACAGTATGTAGCCTAAGGAACAATCCTTGTGTTATAGCAGACTAAGACCATTGAACTCACCTTAGCCATCATCAAAACAATTGCCCCCCCCTGAGAGATTTGGCAGCAGCCACCACTGCAACTAGGTGTCACTTTGGCAAGGTCATTTATTCGCTTTTTTAATTAAAGTTAAATGATCTCATGTCTGCATGTTTATTGTGAAGCTGCAGACAGGCGCTTATTAGCTTAACTAAGCATTAAAAACAGGTAGCGTGTTTCTCCCTGCATGTCCAAAGTTCAAGAATATGCCTGACAGCACCTCTAATGCTCATATCGGTTATCTCTCATTATTCTTCTTATATTTTCTACTACTATGTAGGGCTGACCCCAGATAGTTGAAGATTCGATCCCAATATCTAGCCTATCGCTCTCCCTCTGAAGCTCAAAAAACACAACAACTTTCTTAACACAATGTGCCTATGGCATTATTTAATCCAATATGAACTGTATTGAACAATAAAATGTAAATTACACAACAGATTTTAATGTTACACATGTTACACAGCCTGTTAGTTTGGAGTTAACCACTCATTTGCCAACATTGCCATAATACCGCATGAGTTACAACATTTGCAAAGCTACTTCTTCCTCTTCTTGTATTTATTGTTCTGCCTAGTTCAAGGCCAGCCAGATCCAAGGTGTTGACTGCAGTGGTTAAGGCAATATCAATCCCTGATGTGGACAATGGCACTAAGGTGGAGCAGCTGAATAGTTTTAGGTTTTCTAGGAATCAGCATCACTTCATGGTCATCTCACATTTCCACGCTGGTAAAGACAGAAACAGCTGTATTTCTTAAGGAAACTTAAGAAGGCAAAATTCCTGTGCCAAGTACTTGTTAACTTATAGTGAGGAAATATGTGGACCCATTGCAACAGCTGTGGTCCTCTTTCTCTAGAGTGTGGGGTGTGTGCTCCTGCGTGTTGACCTCATTTATAACAACAAAATTTCTTCTTGCAAGTCAGAGCTTCACTGTTAACTTTACTGACAAGCACTGGAGCAGTGAGTGTCCAGAATAAGGCTCTTAATTATTCACTATCACCAGATCTCTACTGTACAGAGACACACTGTCATATTGTGACCCAGGATGCCTTTCTCCCTTCGCTATGGGCTTTGTGTGCGTTTAACCATGCTGCTTTTCCTTCTTGCACAAGGTGAGTGTGTGACTACTAATTACTTCTAGAGTCTGTGAAGGGTAACTTAAACAGTTGTATTTAAAATGTATTGATTTGTATTGTATAGAAATTAGATTGATTCCCTGTCAACACTAAAATAAAGAGGATTCATCTTAAAAGTTTATGTTTTTTTGCCACAGGAGGTTTTCATTTTGTATTAAACATTAAAAGAGAAATCTTTGTTTTTTCTTTCCATATTGGAGTGTCTATCATGTGATACTTAACGGAAAGATCTTTGATGTAAATGAAGAACAGATGCTGTGCTGGCTAACACAGCAGTTGCAATGTACTTGTTAAAGGGGGAAGATTTTCCCACTGTATTCCTTGTATCTATGTACACATAGATACAAGGAAAAGAGCACTTTATTTTGCTTTGGAAAGATACACATGGGGGAAATCAAACTATTTCAGTCATTTAGGAACTAAAAGAGAACAAGGATGTAAACAAAAAGGGTATAAGCAAGTCTGACTCTCTCCAAAGTAACAAGGTTTGCCTAGCATTACCTCTAAAGTTCATTAATTAACATGCTTTATCTATCGTAATTGCTATATATACTGAAAATTCAATACTTTTGGGGGGGGTGGGGGGTGGGTTGCTGTTAAATAGTCAGCCTGTAAGATAGTTTCCTGTACATAAACTTAATAATATTTTTCTGTGTTGTGTATGCATTGCAGTGTGGCCCCAGTGTTACAGGCCTAGGCCCAAGAGTCCAGGGCATGTCATTCCCAATTGTTGCATGGAAACCTCAAATGCCACCATTAGAGAAACTGTCAATGTCTGCTTCCTGCAGGAGAAAAACACTTTTTCTAATTGCAAAATAAAGGCTTACATGTAAGTAAAATTGCTCACACAAGCTTCATTTTCGCATTTATGGTGTGCTGTCCGGCCCTGTAAGGCACATTGATCATATTTGAAAACAATCAGTCTCTAGCACATGTTCATGTCTGTTACATGTTTTTTCAACCCTACAGCCTTACCAATGAAAATAACGAATGGTGTGTGGACCCAAGAGCTTGGTGGCTCCAACAAAGACTCTGGAGGTTAAAGCAAGTAAGCTGGGGAATTAGGGGGGTAACAATGGGTTCTGTAGCACTTTATAAATCTGCTGTGATTTATTTTTAAATTACCATGTTCTACTTACCCACAATGGAGGGGTAACAAAATGAAGATTTTTACATAGTTCCTAATGTAAAAACAAATTACATAGTTCCTAAATAGCTACAGGGTACATTTGTGTTTTTACTTTACTGGAAAGTACAGAGGTAAAAAAACAAAAACAAAAAAGAGTATTGTCAGAAACATACTGTAGGCCTATATAATAACATGTGTGTTGTAATATAGATAAACTTACAGGATGGGGTACAACAGAGAGGGGACTTCAACAGCCTGCAGTGGTACAGTTGGAATGACACTGTTGTTACACATAGTGTCGTTTATTGTTGTTATGGACAGTATGTAGAAATACTTTTGGTAGGGGCTAATACGGCTAAACTGAAAACAAGTGTCCATCTAAGAGCCAAAAAAAAAGTGGGAAAAATTACGCTCTGTGTTGCACACTATAATTTAAAGGGTTTTCTTCTATTTTTTTCTTGATATATTTAGGAATTCCAGGTTTTGACTTCAAATTCAGATCCACACATTAAAGAAAAAATGGATTCAGGTTGGAAAAAAAAATGGATTCAGGTTGCTCAGATTCAATAGGTCAAATTCAAATGAAAAAGTTCAGCCAATTTTAATTAGCCGAGACAGCCGAGAACAGGCACTTCCCTCCCTTCCTCTGGTTCTCCAGAGATTTAGCAGGGTAAAGTGTCAAAAGCAGTACTATGCGGTAAAGGCTAGAGAGCCCTGCATGGGCGGTGAGCAAAAACGTGAACTGCCGTGGCTGGTCTGAATTTGACTAATAATTTGCTCTTTCTGAATTTTTTCAACTTGAATTTTTAGATTTGAATTTGACCAACGGAATAATATTTCCTATTTAATTACAAAGAGGTGAATTCAGAACAAATCACTTCAGATACATGGTTTTCAGAGTAAATTATTTAAATGCTATGAATTCAATGGTGTTTAAATTTCATCATTCAGTGGCTGTTAAAATGCTAAGAATTATTTCTCTTTGCTGCCATACTTTTAATTTAATTTCTTCTCCCCCAGAGAGGAATATGTTGCCAAATCATCTGACAGACCTTTGACAATCACAACGTATAATGCATCATGACCTCCTATCCAGAATGTTTTCTTTTTTTCTTTGTAACAATTTAGATCAAATTTCTCTGTAAACATTTAAATATGTTAGTGATGTTCATTGTGATTTTCATTGTCTAATAAACTATTAAAGAGTTTCAACCATTGTTGTCTTGGTGTTGCTGCATGGTATTTACAGTTTATATCACGGGACAAGTAGCCTTGAAAATGGCTGAATTGAATGAATGAATTTAAAATTTAAATGTTATTACTAAAAAATGAAAAGAGGTCTCCATGATAGTGATGAAAATTTCTCCAAACAATAACTTTGCCAGTTATGTCTTCCAACCTGTGGTCATTTTCTTCTTGAGAAACAGCCAAGAAATAAAGAAATTACTCTTACATCCTTTCCACAATGTCCATATTTGCTTTTTATTAGCAGCATGGCTCTAGAGATGACAGTGTCGCTCAGTCCACTACTTTGGTCCAGACATCTTTATCTTAACAATTATCGGACAGATTGCCATGACATTTTGTATAGAAATTCATGGTCCCCAGAAGAGAAAGATTAGCCTACTGCGTTTGGTAAAGCTATGACATTTCCTCTAGCGCCATCATGAAGTTGACATTTTTGGTTTAAAGCAAAATATCTCAACAATGTATTGTATGGACTGCGTTTAAATTTGCTATAGATATTCATGGTCCAGAGGATGAATCCTAATGACTCAGGTGATCCCCTGACTTTTCCTTTAGAGCCATCGTGAGATTCACTTTTGTGATTTGAGTGAAACATCTCAACAACTTTGGATAGATTGCCATGTAATTGGATAAACACAGTCATGCCCCCCACAGAATATATTTTTAATCACTTAACTTTACATCTAGCACGGTCATCAGGTTAATACTTTGGTTTATGAACAAATACAAGCAAAACTAAAGTAATTCCCATCAACCTTAGCTGTACTTTTAGGCTATTTTTAATGCTAATTAGCTAATGTTAGCATGCTAACACTAAACCTGACTAAACTGAGGTGTTGAACATGGTTTCTAGTATGGTTTAGCTAGCTACCTTCAGTTTATGCTGCATTCATAACAGAAAGGAGAAGACAACAGTTGACCTTACAGCTTTAATCTCATTAGTGCACACTTGTCTATCCATCCAACACACTTTATTATCCATTCTCAGATAGGGGCCCAGCCAGTTATACTTACAGCTCCCGTGTCAGCTTGTGTACAACACTTGTAGCCATAAGCAAGTGGAACACGCAAGAATCTGTATTATATATACTGGTTGTGTAACTCAAGTTTAAATTATGTGTTTACTATATTATAACTGATAGTGAGACAAATAATCAGATTCTGCTCTAGCCTGATATTATTTGGAATTTGAGGGTGGAGCAGCAATTGGCTATGCTCGAGTCTTTAGCGCCTCCGGCTGTGAATCCAGATGTTTTTGCCATCCGTCACTGCAGTTTTGCAGCAACGCCCTGCAAATCAACTAATCTCATCTGCCAGTGCACACACTCCCTCTACAACAAACCTTCTGCCTCCACAACTGTCTTTCAGAATACCTGGATCCAGAATGCCTTTCTCCGTAAGGTTTGGAGTATGCCTCATGTATTTAACTATGGTGCTGATCCTCCCTGAACATGGCGAGTGTGGTTTTGAGTCTTTTAAGGAACCTTTTGGATGCAGGATATTTTCATACAGTGACTCTAAGCATTCCAAATACTATTAAATGTTACTGGAGATGACCTCTTGATTACTTTACAAGATGGAGTGCTCAGTAGGCTATATTATCCAAAATATTCAAATCAAATCACAAACAGATGCTTTTTGGAAGAATCTGAATACATCCACATTAAACATACTGAATAATATAAAGACAGCAGGAAATGTCTCTAGCTTAGAGCCAGGGTCCGAAATTAACACCCGCCAAGCGCCAAATGCGGGTAGATTTTCCGTTTGGCGAGTAAATTTCAAAAGGCTATCCGCCACACTGGCGGGTGAATGTTCATACCAAAATAGTAATGTAATAATCAGTGTTTTCCCTACAATGTATTCATCAGCACCGCTGCAAAATCTTTCCATGATCAGTAATATCGCGACATTCACTTACACTGAGACGCACCCGGCCGCCCGTTTTTCCAAGCGCGCCTCTGTTCATGGTTGCATAGCAACGTCGGCCACGCGAGTGCTTGTGGAAAGGAGAAAGCGCGGTACGAACTGCAAAGTCACCGATCTGCAAAGTCACCGATCTGCAGCTAGCTGCCGCTTATTAGCTGTTATGTGGCGACATTTACCAGGAGTGAGCCAACCTTTAAAACGAAAACCCACAGACGAAAAGGGGGACGAATTACATAAAAAAAGAAAGTTTTGTGAGAAATGGAGGTTTGGAGAGAACGGAGTTTCAAGAGGCTGGCTACAATATGATTCTGACG